>NW_026267405.1:255053-269584 GCF_000697945.3 Frankliniella occidentalis | reverse complement strand
CCCGCCCCACCACGCCCCGCCCCACCACGCCCCGCCTCACCGTCCTGCCCACCCGAGAGCCGCATGCACCATCACCGCCTGCTAGCCGCGGTGAGGTGGGTCGAGAGTTAGGAGAGGTGCGCGTCCTCTCTGTGCGCCTCTGGCGCTCTCTCGCTCTCTTGGTCTCTCTCGCTCTCTTGCTCTCTCTCTCGCTCTCTTGCCCTCTCTCGCTCTCACACTCTCTCCTCTCCCCATGGTGGTAATTATTGCAACACCCCCCACACCGGTCCCCTCTCATGTGATTAACTGATAGAGCACAGCTCTGAACAAAGTGACTTACGCTGCTCGCAT
Source organism: Frankliniella occidentalis (assembly GCF_000697945.3). Taxonomy (NCBI): domain Eukaryota; kingdom Metazoa; phylum Arthropoda; class Insecta; order Thysanoptera; family Thripidae; genus Frankliniella; species Frankliniella occidentalis. The sequence continues at coordinate 269,254 of NW_026267405.1, read as the reverse complement.
CGCAGTGGAGGAGGAGGGGAGCACCGGAGGTGGAAGTGGAACGGGGCGAGGGGACTGGTAGGAGCATTGTCATTTTTCGTTATGTGATGTTCAGCACCTTTCTCTTGCCTTGATTGAAGGTGAAGTGTCGCTGCAGACGTTTCTTTTGCCTTCGACAACACTTTGTGCAAAGCGAACTAGTCATTTTCACTGTGAATGTGCATTGTGCATGTGTTACACGTGCAGTGCCAAAAGTTACACGCTGCGTACAGCTGCAGTCCAAGTGCAAAGCGTCTCTGTATGGAGCGCAGACGGACGCTTAGGCACACAACTTCCTAAATAGGCACTGCTGCATGTGCAAAAAGGTTGGTTCCCGTTTAGGTTCCTCGTTTGTTTAGCTTCTCCCTAGAAACAGCACGCCGGTCTGGCCTTATATTATACAATAAAGCAGGTCGTTTTAATTACCGCCTCTGTAGTACTATACGCACTGACCCTCCTCCACTGCGTCAACATGGCATAGCTGATTAATGCGGCACCGGGCGAGAGAGGGAGAGAGAGAGAGAGAGATGAAGGGAAAAGGGGGGGGGGGGAGGTGAGTTGCTAATGACGTTGAGCTGGTAGCCTACGCCTCGGGCGCCGCCCTGCGGTCTATTTGTCACAACTCGGCCCGCCGCGATCGCGCCGTTTGTCATCCCTTTTCTCCCTAAGCCGTCCCTATATTTTTGTTTCTTTTCTTCTCCCCCCCCCCCTTTTGCTTATGGCCGGTCGTCGTGGAGTAATAATGATTGTCCCAAATAATGCAACCGCAGCATAGAGAGAATAAATGTCCCTTTTCCACGGAATGCGCATTAATGTTTTCCTAGCGTCGGTGCAGCACCTTCCCCCTGCCCCTCTTCCCCCTGCCCCTCTTCCCCCTGCCCCTCTTCCCCCTGCCCCTCTTCTCCCGACAGTTCCTCGCGGCCTCATGCCATGGAAGGTGAACTGTACGGGACGTCCTGCTGCAGTGCTCCCACTGGCACACACTCACACACATACTCACACACTCACACACATACTCACACACTCACACACATACTCACACACACCCACACTCCTTCACTTTCATTTGCTGGCAAGCGGCTTGGTTATGACCGGGGTGCATGCACTGCACGTATGACACTGTGTGCGTGTTACGCTTGTGCTAGTGCAAACGTGCTGCCTTTTTTTTTTCTTCTTCCGCCTAGCACATTATATTGTCGTTGTTGTCTTTCTCTCTTGGAGGGGCCTCGACACGCGGAGGCAGTCAGGCGTTGAGGGGGAGAAATCGTTAGTATTTCGCATGGGAGCCGACCCCGCCACGCCACGCCACGCCTCACCGCGCCTCTCCACGCCACGCCCGACGGCCGATGCAACCACAGTGTCAGCCCCTAGCAGGAGACTCGGTCGGGGACTCGCGAGAAGCAATAACTGTTGAGAGAGTGAGAGAGAGGGGGGAGGGGGGGATAGAGCGAGAGAAAATCGGGGAGGGGAATGTGCGAATAGTGACATTTGGCGTTCCCCGTGCAGTTACGGAAAGGAAAGAAAAAAAATGATTGCACTGATTGATGCGGTGAAACTTGTTACTCGATGAGTAGATTTGGTCTCTTTGAACCCATAGTTGAGCATTATTCCCCACTGAAGGTGAGGCCCATGGTAGCCTCAGCGGTCTCAGCCGCGGCGGTGGTGTCAGGAACGGCATGAAAGTGCATACTTTAGTGGGAGGAAGCAATAAGGGGCCGGCTCCCGCAGACGTCCCTTACCGCAACGAAGAAAAAAAAAAACAACTTGCTCTTTGGTATATTTTCGGGGGAAATTAATTGACGACCTAACCACACTTTTTATTATATTTTTCTTTGAGAGGGCGGGGATGATGAATGCATTTGTGATGAACCTGACGCTGTGTAGAACTTACTTTTCTTGTTCGTCCTTTGTGCTGATCGCCGTTGTTCGGTCAAAGTCAAACGGCGGAGTTGACTAACGCGGACTGTCTCTTGTTTTTCCAGGTGAGGAGTAAGCGCAGTTCAGTGGCGCCCGGTATGAGACCCTGTCACGGTGAGCGGTACGCCAGCCGATATATCGACAAAGCCAAAGCGTTAAACAGAGCTGGTAGCTTCTATCCCCCCCGGGCTTCCTTCCCATACTCTCTCTCCCTTGTCTCCCACCCCTCGCCCCTTCCAATTCTCTCTTCTCTTCCACACCCCTCTATATATCTTCCCCCCTCTGTGAATGGAGGGAAAGAGGCACTGAAAACTCTGTGGAAACTGTCCCAAAGATTATTGGAACTACCTTTTCAGTGTCATATGTGGCGTTTTTTTTCAAAACTGCTACTTCTTTTGACTGTTTGAGTGGCAAAGGGCAAAATGAGGTCTTGGAACCCAGGGGGATCCGATCATACATCTGCATTCCTGAAAGGAATAAGTGTCAAAAGTTTTTATTTGGTTGGTGAAGGAATGCTTGAGTTGCTGAGTTGCGGCCGACAAGAGTTTCAGTGCAGGGCGGCTGCTGTACGCCCAATATATGGCCCCTTCTCACATTCCTGATTGAAATCATAAAGAGCGTCATCATCACTGTACAGATGAACGCTCTCGTTGTGGGCTCGTATTTCAGGGGGGGGGGGAGGGCAGATTGGCTAATTGCTTTGAAACACTATCTGCAGGTGATTGGCGCCGGACGCCCCAGAGCCATGCGTGTGGAGGAGGAGGGCGGGACTGTGTTGACTTTTCCCCGCTCTTTTCTTTTGTACGGTTCTGCACAGTTCTACATTTAGACCGACCGGGGTCCTCTTTAGCTTTCATGAATAAACGTGTTGTGTGCGTGTGCATGGGAAAGGTTCTGAAGTTCTATTTTATCGCCGTGCGACGAATTTTTGTATTGCGCGATCGGTTCCCGTTTGGTTGGTTTGTCGTTTACTACGTATCGCCCGCGTCGGTCTCTTTGCCCCTGCCATTCACACCTACTCGGCACTCAAGGCTTTCGTTCCCTAACACACACACACACACACACACACACACACACACAGACGAGATGTGTGCCTCGTGCTTCGTCTACCCCGCAGAATAGGATTTGATCACAACATCCTCTCACGCACGCACTCTGCGAGCGCCGCCTCCTCGCCACGCCCCGCCAGGCCCCGCCCCGTCCCGCGGATAGCGAGGTGAGGTGCTGGAAGGTGAAAATGGTCGGCGTGCAATCACACGGTAGTGTGCGACGGCAAGAGCAGCAGAAGTAGCAGTTATAGTGTGTGCAGGGAACGCTGTTGAAATTGCGGCCCTGTACAACACTCGAGGGGATCTTTCGTTATGATTATAGTTAATCCAATGACTTGTCAGGAGTGATTATTTCGAAGTAGAGAATACAAGGAGGCCCGGTGGCCCGGGCTTACACAGCTCCATTGCCTAGGGATCGCTCAAAAAGTACGTACGTTTTTATCAGAATTACACGGCTACCAGTTGTCGGAGCCTGGCGCCTGCGAGATTTAGGGTAGGCCGCCCCGCAGTACACGCCTGCATTACTGGTAAGGTGTTGCCTACCCATCAGGCGCTTTGAGGAACTTAAAGTTCCGTCACGGCGAATGACGAACATTGTTTATGGATGATCCCCTACTCGCCCGCTATAGAGTCATAAATCTGTTCGACAGGCTTACCATGTATGCCTTACCCTTACTCACCTTGTAGCGTCGAATGTCATCCAGAGTTGAAATGGCAAATTGGCAAGCTTTTTTCCCTTCACGTTCATTGGAAACGCAAGAGTGTGAATGGCGCACGAGATGTCGCACACGTGTAGGTGTTCGGATTGATATTCACACACCTACCACCGCAGTGTGCGACATTCACACGCTTGCGTTACCTGTGATTGGTTTGAAAAAAAAAATCGAGCACGCTTCTCGCCTCGCGTTTGAAATGAAACCTATTTACTTTAGTCTCTGCCAACCCAGGCCCAGGCAGTTACTCTTCACTAATCCTCTTCCTCTTCTCCTATCCTTTGTTTTGACGGAGTTGTGAAGCCGAAAACTTTCTATAGCGGTGCAAGTTTCTCAAGCTTTGCGCTTGTTGAGGTTATTTGCACGCTTTGCTCGTATGTTTATATTTCCGCCCGGTGTGGACGTCTCTGTCTGCCCTTTCTTCTGCGCCCCCCTCCCCTTTACCTCTTGGAAAAGGGGGGGGGGGTTACCCTTTCCTGCTCTCCCTTGTCTCGTGCCACAGGTGATGACGCGCGGAGGCAGCGTGGGAAAACTAGTCGGGGGAAAGGGGGGGGGGATAAAGTCAACTCGATTACATATTTCCTGGAACTGTGTTTTGATAGTTCGAAACGATCCTCCTGGATTTTGAGATCGATAACACCGTTTTCCCTCCAGCCGCCTCCAGCTATCGTTCATTCAGACAGACAGAAAGTCTGCCGATATACGGGGGACAGTCGCCCGGCAGTCGATAGTTTGTGATTGTTAGTTTCAAGCTGCTAGAAATGTTGATGTGTAAACGGAAACACTGTTCTTGCAAGAGAAATAACTCGTCCCATTCGCCTGTTTTGAGAAGCTTTAATGATAAGACTTAGATCGAGTGGTCGGGCCTTTGTGCCTGGTACACTTGTTTTACCAGCAGCGCACTGCCAATGATGAACACTCCCCCCTCCCCCTCTCAGCACTGTTCTTGCCCCGTCTGCATATTCATATTCCGTCGGCTGATGCACAATTATCGAGAAGCGAGCGCGGGGCGCGTCGGCGCCACCCCAAAGCTGTCTTCGCCCCCCCGAATAAGGCGCACGAAGGGCGCCCGAAGGCGGGCCGAAGCGCCGCGATCGGAAGTCTGTAAGTGGCCATTAGGGGATTCTCGCCTCGGCGGGCGCGGGCCCAGAATGCGTTGTTCCGTGGTCGGCGCGCCAAATTGATGGGAATAATCCCCAGGAATGGCGTTGTCTTTCGCCCGCGAGAAAAGGGGGAATGAAGGCGGTGGATGGGAGAAGGGTTAAGTGCACTGCCGCCGACGCGTGCGAAGTAACATCAAGAAACTTTTGCAGTGTGTGCTTTAGAGAGGGACTGAGTGGAAGATGGCGTGAGTCGTGAGTCACAATGAATTGTTTCCTCGATAGTGTGGATCTGATAGTAAATGCTCATGAAGGAAACAAGGTAAGACTCGCGGCGCGACATGCAGCATCCGCATTATCTAACCCCCCCTCCCCCCTTCTCTCTCTCCGGTCACAGTGGTATCTCAGTCAACACGCCGCTGTAGACAGAAAGGTTACCGTCTGCCTCACGAATGTTGGCGAGTTAGTGAAACTACTTAATCTATTAGATTGCTCTGAAGAAAACTTTCTTGTTCTTGTTTTTCTATTTTGAATTCTTAATGTGGTATTTATACCAACGGTGAACAGTCTGGTTACTGATTCGTCTCCACGTACTACTCAACCATAGTCTATGAGGGTTTTCACTCACAGCCTGTGGTCTTTAGCGGAATGATTCCCCGCCGAGAAACACGTCGGCGCGGCGGAGGGCGGGGACGTACGTGGGACGGAAGCGGCAGTTTCTGACTGGAGGGAGAGAGATGCAGACGCACCGCACGACACAACTTTACACACACATAAACACGAGCAGTGATTGTCCTCTCCTCATGCGACGCGCGCCGACGGCACAAAGTTCCGAAGCGTATCCGGTCGGGAAGGAAGAGGGGGCGCGGGCGGTGAGGGAAAGGGGGCGGGGGAGTCTCGACTACGCACGATCCATTGCGTGCCATTACACGGTCGGTGGTCCTTGGAGGTTTGCGTGTGTGTGTGTGTGTGTGTGTGTGTGTGTGTGTGTGTGCAGGTCCAAGCGAGGGGGTCCCTTCACTCAAAAAAATCAGTGTACACCCTTAGAAAAAATCACGAAAAAATAATTAAAATCATTAAAAAATCACTGAAAGATTATTAAAAAAATTAACGAAGTGTCAGAAAAAAAATGGCAAAAAATCAGGAGAAAATCACAAAAAATCAAGAAAAACTCGAAAATCGGTTTACGCTCCAATTTATAGTGAAGGACCCCTCGGGTCCAAGTGGCTACGGGGAGCTGTTGCTTACACACACACTCACCGCCACTGTCTTTTGAAATACCTTCTTAGTCTGCCTTAATCTTTTCAGTGTATTAAATTATGTGTTCTGTCACGTCGTATTTGCTCAATGTGTTTCCGCGCGGGCCTCGCACGCTCGTCGCGACACTGAGGCGACAGAGCACTGTCGTGCTGTGCGCTTGCAAAGCAAATGACACACGTCGCACTATTTTTCGCCGCGTCCCTTTATTCGACACTGATGACAATAATTGACGTTCTGAGGACTGACGTACGGACGGGCGGACGGACACGGGGCGCGCGTGACGATCGTGCGTCACATCGGAATATGGATGAGAGGGGCGCGCGGGGCGCCGCCGCCATTTCATAATATTTTCTGATTAATTCAGTTTCGCTGGGCAGCAATTTCATTCCGGCGAGCGTTGGCGTTGCGAAAAGGAAATCACAGTCTGGTCTGGGCTGCACGGGACCCCCTCCGGCCCGCCGCCGCCCCGCCGCCGGCCCGCCGCGGGCTGCGATTGACATCCAAAGCCTGATCGGCATTTTGCCGCTTAAATAAAGTTATAATCTAACTCCGCTCCGTCTGTATTCCTCGGACGCCCGAACATCTGTCCAGGATTGGGGCGCGCAGCGCAGGGTGAGGTGGCGAAGTGGGGGTGCGGGTGCAGATTGGCGAGGAGGGAAAAGGGGGGGGGGGGGTACGCGACGGCGTGGACGAGAAACGATTGATACGGGGAGAGAACGGGGTGCGGGGGGTCGGGGTGGGCCGAGGCGTAGGTTATTCCGAGGATTTCAATGAAAATGAAAAGTGACGCGAGAGGCAGCTGGAGAGAAAATCTCGCCTCTCGGGGACGATGAACTTGTGATAACTATATTACATAAAGGGTGCTCGGGTGCTCCACATATCAATTTATTCCCATTTGGCTAGTGATGCCTTTAAGTTCTTCAGAAGCAAAAAACTTCGAATTATCTTATAAAATATCACAGCGTCGAGTAAAGTGAGTCAGTATCGTTTTAGGATCGTAATATCTTATTCCATGCACTTTTTGGGGGATTGCGTGCTTCGTAGTGTACTGCGCATCGCACTAAGACGTCTTACTCCCCAAGTACTTATCCGCTCGGATCCGAGGGGCCTATTGGTGGGCGTAGTCGCGGCTGTTGCGCGACCGGGGGTAGCAGCCTGGAGCCCCGCTGTCACATTTGCATAAACAGACGGGGAATTGTTTTCGATGGTGACGCGCTGTTCGCGCTGCGTGGAGACTCCAGTGGAGAGCCCGCTGGAGGCCTGCTGGAGCTGAGCGCTACCAAATAATTGCGTGCGTCTTTGCAGTGCGCTCATGAGTGTGCAACTGGCGAGCGCGCTGAATCCTCTTCAACTCGTTTACTTTCCAGTTATGTGCGATGTGCGACTTTTTTATTACCACTTGCGAAATAGTTTTGGCGTCGTCGGTCTGAAATAAGACGCCTGGATGAATTAGTCCGCACATGTTCAGAATAGTAACTCGAAAATTTATTTATGCCAATTCCTGCGTTAGTTTCAACCAGAAGCACCAATTTAAGCGGAGAACATTGTCGTTGCACTCGCCGATTTCGAGTAAAAAGTAAATGGTTTAACTTTTCCCCGCGTCTGAATTCCCTTCGAATTGACTCTTTTCTATTGTATTGTGGTTTTTTGGCATTGTGTGCGTGGCGATTTTACCTGCAACCGAGGGGGCAATATCTCTGGGAATTATGTGTACACCTGCCTGGGAATCACATGATGACAATTGATCGAAATCAACAGAAATCGCTTTACCTAAGCGGGAAACTAGAACTGATACAAATTAGTCGAAATAAGGGTTATCTACCACTAGAAAACCTAAGGAACGAATATAAGCGGATGGGAATCGCTGGGAATCAAGTATTTCGGGAATCATGTAGGGACTGCTTTATGGGAAGTTTCCGCAACCTTGTCGAAGATTTTTCTCATTAGCAGAGGACGTCTCGCCTTCTTGTCGTCGTCAGTGGCTGCCGCAGCCAGGCCCGCGCCTTGTGATGTGTCACCGCACCGCGGGGGAGGAAGGGGACGTAACAGATGCTGAACTGGCGTGTCTTCGTTGCTTTCCTGGAAGATGCCGCTCGTGCGGCAGACGCCGCACATCGAGCTGCAAGGCTGACGCGCGCTCACCGGATGGCCACGTTTTCTCGACCGCAGTTGAGACGCCGATCCAGATGCACTGCAAAGAGTCTGGTAATGGTTGAACGCAAGGTTTCAGTGTGCCAATTGTGTGGGAGAACAGACAACTCTACAGTGACCACTCTTAGCTGTTGGACGAGAAATTTGAACACTTAAGTATTTGAACAGTAGGTTTGAATGCTTTAAAGTGTACAAAGCTTAATTGGGCGAGCAAACCCCAGAGTTGCACACTTTTAAGTGTTCAACTGTACTGTTAAACACTTTTTAGTGTTCAAATATTCAGCCGAACACTTAACAGTGTGCTACGTAGCGTTAAGCACTTGCATGTGCACGCCAGATGCACACTTTATTTATCAGAGTAGTGAACACCCGTGAACTGCTGCCACGGCTGCCACCTCTCGTGTACCATATGAGAAATTTCAAAGAATGGAAGATTAAAAGTGAATGGTACACACTAATCGCTTATGCATTTTTAGCAGATGATTCAGTTGTAGGATCAACAAAAATAGAAGTGCCAAATTAACGAAGTATATTTGCATTAAAACACAATGCAACGTAAGACTTTCTGCAACGAATATATTTTGCTGCAATCGATGTGATCGTCAGCGACGCAGTGTCCCAATGTCATGGCGCAATGCAATGCACAAAGTCATTCAGAATGCGATTGATTTCTTGACCTCCACTCATGACGGCGCAGATGGGAAACGTGACGAAGAACGGGAGCGATGAATATGACTTCGAGATTTCAACGCAAAAGTATAACAAAGCTGTCTCTTCGAGAATGAACTTCTGAATCATTCGGTTGATGCAGGAACCACGTACAGGAGCGGCTGTAAGGAAACGGAATATACAAAGTTAACACATCAATTTTTTACGCACCTTTTTAAACGTCTAAGCATACTCAAGTGCATCTCACTTAAACTGGTGGTAGGCTTAGTCTCCGCCGGGGCAGGTGCAGGGCTCGCCTAGAAAACAGAGCACGCATTTGATTACATTGCGATGTAGCTGCGTATCAAAGGTTTTGGCCCTCAGCATCGTTAGGAAGATTTAGTAACTACGCTCTACAGCGCGGTGTCAAGATGACTTTATCGTCAACTTTGATCGCGAGGTCGAGTTAGGGACTTAAACAGTGCTCCCGAAGACCTGGAAGATAGTAATGTTAAAGGAACTATGCTTTTGTATCATTTAACTTTTAGCAAAAACACCATCGTAGGCACATAAGGTGTCTCGAGAACGATGCAGATGCGGACGTAGAACCCATGCTCGACCTCTCAAAGTTTTAATTAACAGTACAAATAATCAACCTGTCCTTCAGTCCCTCTTTACCTGACCAAACTGAAGCGCTGCGAGAAGCAGACAGGCGAGCAGAGCAGTCTTCATGATTGTCTTCATGGTGGCTAGGATGACTTGAGTGTGTGGTTGCGATTGGAAAGACTGTGGATTTATAGCTAGTCCCGCTGCTTGAGGTCGGTCTACTATACCTTTTCCCAAAACTGTCCTGCATTACCTCAGGTCCTTGAGCTCACGCGAGGGTCAAAGAGATGAAGGTTTTTCTTTATATCTTTTAGAGATTCGCGAAAAACGACACTGTTGCGGGAATCGAGGATAATAGCAGCACATCCAACAGCTGTCACCGCCCCCACTCGCTCAACTTTGTGATTAGTTCTTGAAGTGTTGTGTGATAGCTCTTGTTAGCTTGCAGCTGCTATTATCACGAAGGAGTGAATCCCTTCCGCACTCATGTTTCCTAGCAAAGTACTCCAGTACCTGAGGTGATGCAGGCCAGTTTTGCGAAAAGGTTAAGTGGACCGAACTTAAGCAGCGGGAGTAACTAGAAATCCTCGGTCTTTCAAATCGCAACCGCACACTTAAGTCATCCTATCCACTATGAAGACATTTATGAAGACTGCCCTGTTGGCCTGTCTGCTTTTTGCAGCGCTTCAGTTTGGTCAGGTAACGAGGGACCGAAGGACCAAGGTCTATTATTTGTACTGAACACTGTCAGCCCATTCCATTACTTACAGTTTGCAAAGAGACAAGGAACTCTTTGTTACCGCAGTAATACTCACTAAATTTCTAGTAAAACTCACAAATTTAGCAGTACTAATTATTTGGTTAGTATGTACTTAGGATGGTCTTTCTTTGTAGTTCCTAACAAAATAATTAGTATCACGAAATCTGTGAGTAATACTGGCAACTGTGTGAGTATTACTGCTGTATAAACGAATTCATTGTCGTTTTGAAAAATGTCAGTAACGGACTGAGAGTGAAAAAAGTTAGAGATCGAACATTAGTTGTACTTCCACATTTGCAACGTCAACGTACAATCTTGGGTGCAGACACGGTGCATTGCTAAAAGTTCTAAATGATACGAAAGCCTAGTTCCGTAAACTGAAATATTTTAAGCGCACATTTGAGCTAAAGAACTAAACGATGCCGCCGGGGCCAAATGCTATGCAAGCAAATACATCATATTGTAATGAAATGCGTGCACTGCTTTGTAGGCGAGCCCTGCTGCTGCCCTGGCGGAGACGAAGGCTACCAACAGTCTAGGTAATATGCATTTTAGTGCTCTTTAACCTTGGCAAGGTACGTAAAAAACTGAACTGATCTGTTTATATTTCCTTTCACTACAGCGGCTCCTGGCTGCTTCTTCCGAATGATTCAAAGGTTCTTCCGTGACTTGCCAAACTTGGCAGACGTTTGCCTTAATTACTATGCAAGCCATGATTCCTCTCCCTCGTTCCCCATCTGCGTCGCCTTTTCTGGAGGTGCTGATCTCCTTCGCACAGTGATGGACATTTCGAGTAAGTGCTGAAACACTGCGTCGCTGACAACCACATCGAGGTTGAAGTGCATCCGGATATATCCGGCGCGGCAACTCTAACGTTGTGTTGTTTCTTCCTGAAAATATACTTCTTTCATTCAGCGATTATCCTTTTATGACCCTATAATGTACGAAAATTAAATTGCCCACAGTGATGTGGGGCCCTCGGTTGTAGAGTGCATCGTTGAATGACAATACGTATACTCTTAGACAACTTCGTTTTAAAATTTAATTCAACGTCACTTGAGTTTTTCAGTTGATTGGCGTAACTGCGAACGCTGTAGTTCAACGCGTTCAAATTTTGCAAATCGTTCAAATTTTGGATACGGGCGGTGCGGCGGGCGGACAATAAATTAGAACTGCAGTGGGGCAATCAGCGCCTCCTGTGCCGGCGGCGTGTCATGTCATGAGCCGGCGACACATTTACAATCTACCCTGGGCCCGACGCAGCCCCCCTTTTCTACTAAACTTTGTCCAGGAGCATAGGCTCCACTTGTCGGGCACTGGAGGGAGTGGTATTCATCTGAAGGAAACCATCGCAACTGGATTTGTTTTGCTGTTCGTTGCTGCCGCCTCTGTGTCAATGAGCTAGTGGGGGAAAACTAGTCTCCTGGCAGTCCCTAGCCTCCCCCATCCCCCCTAGCTCTGTCTCTGTAAAGTCTCATCAAAAGGGCCTGGGCCGCTCCGTAGTTAAATAACAAACGCGCGGGAGATGTCTCCTTGATTTAAAGTTACCGAACTTGTCGCTCGCCATTCCGTCTCGATGGACCCAGGTAGGCAGGCCCGCCCTGCCTCGTCCTTGACTGTAGGCAGGGGGGCTCTGCCTGAAACAAGGGCAGTTTTGTTTTCCTATTGTTTGTCGTGTGTCGAATCTGGATGAAATACATTACAGGCTTTTGCTCGCTTAACACGTAGTGTGCGTAAAGACTGACATTAAACTCTGTGGAACATTCTTTTAGGTCGTTGCTGTACTTGATGGGGATCAATTAAACGGCGAGGGAGAGAGAGAGAGAGAGAGAAGAGAGCGATGTAGAGTGGGGTGGGACAGCCATCAGGCAAATCGTAGGACGAGTGTATGAATGGGAGCGCCGATCAATCAGAGAGGTTCGCTATTCACGGGCGGGCGGGGCAGCGGCTGAAAGACCGGCAGGTGTCTTCACGTGCCTTTGGCGTAATTTATGACAGATTCCCCCTCTTTGCCCCTTTCCTCGTGCCCCCACGTGCCCCCTCCCCGAATCATCCATCTACGGCCGGCTTCTTCCCCACCTTCACCGACAAATGGCTTCTTCGCTGATTTACTAGTAGTAATTCGCTGTTCTCCTCGTCACCCTAGTCTGACGCCAATAGACTGGGATATAGGAATGTCTACTGTCTACTCTGCTGGACTAAGGAATTTTGTTTCTTACTGCATGGATACGTGAAAGTTTATGAGCATTGCTTTGTACATAATTATTACTAAGCATTGCTTCGTAGGGTATGATACTTTTACGAATCAATTGTGTGTGTGTGTGTGTGTGTGTGTGTTTGTGTCTGTGCCGATGCGCTATTTCGAGGTTGCCATGCGATAGCGAAGCGACCGAACGGAGGACGGCGTAAGGGACGGATGTGGTGGAGAAGGGCATAGGAGCGGAGGGGCGGAGAAGGGGAAGGCGTCTGGAACGGAAAAGAAGGGAGCCCCTCTCTTTAGAATCCACCTCATCGCGCCTCGGGGCTCACAAGAAGGTATAAATTTAGAGCACGTGCGAGCAAGCAAACGCGCCTGTGTGTGTGTGTGCCTGCGCGCGCGCGCCCTTGGTGCTCTAACGCCCCCTGTGATACGCTCGCGGCGCGTGAAGGAACGAGATTTTGGCGCCCGGTGAGTAGAATTAGCAGGCGGAGCGTGCGACCGCGCGACTAACACTGCCACAAAAAAAAAGTTGGTTAAATGGTGCGAATGGCTGTAACCCGAGGGGACAGTTTTTCACTCGGAAAAATCTGTACCTGCCCCCCTGCCCCAAAACAAAAAGGTAATAAAAATACGGGAAAAAATTAGAAAAATTAAATTATTCAGAATCAGTTGGCAATTATTTAAAAAGTCAAAACCCTGAAAAATTGGCGCACACTAGCATTTACAGACGTTTACATTTACAGCATTTGCAGACGTCGTCTGGAGGACGGTACAGTACAGAAAATACCCCTACACAGTGTCACGTCGCAGTCGCACTAACGCCCGCGCACCGTCGCACACAGACACGACACGCACACACACACACACACACATCGCACGGAGTCACCGCCCCCAGTCCTTTGTCATCGTTTGCGCTGGGTCTCCAGCGCCCAGCTGCCGCAGGTGCGCCGCAGGTGGAAGGGGTGGGCCGATGTGCGTCGCGCCAAGACGGTTAGAAGGGACGACCGACCCGTGTGGGGAAATATCTGCTGCGCGCCTCGTATGGCTCAGGTGAGGCCGTGGGTTTGGCTGACTCCCCCTCCTCCCCCCCTCGCCTCTCTCTCTCTCTCTCGCCTGCCACAGACCAGCTCAGCGCCATGTCATTAGCACGTATTTGCGCAGTCAAATCCAATCGGCTCAAAGCTGAGCCGTGCCTGCTCGTCTGTCCCGACCCGCCGGCGCTGGCGTGCTGGGGTCGCACAGCCAGGCGTGGCCCCTGCGGTACGCCAACTCACCCCCTCCCCCTTTCCTCCAGGGGCGGCTTCCCCCCCGCGACAGGAACCCCCTCTATTGAAATGGCATTTGGGGATGACTGGGGGGACGGATGGGTTTCCACGCCCCCTGGTGCGGGACGCCCTGTGCGTGTGTGTGTTAGTGTGTGTGTATTAGTGTGTTTGTGTGTGTCTGTGTGTGTCTGTGTGTGCGGGTGCGCGCACGTGCTCAGCGGGACTAGTTAATCTCGTCACAACAGAAGAGCGACCCGCCGGGCCGGCCTTTCGCCCCAAGGTGTGTGACTTGACAACCGGACCGCGTCACGCGTTCAGAAAAGTGTTGCAAGACCTGGGGAAATAAACTAAGATTTTGTTTCTTTCCTTTGCGTTTCTTTGGCTCCTTCTTTCCTTTGTCAGCACTTTGCTTATTGATTGCCTCTGAATTGTCCCGTTTGCACGAAAGGGATTGCAGGATTGCAGTCTCGCGATTGGCCCCGGAGTCTTAGCGCATCGGACAATCAGCCCCCCC
>NW_026267405.1:253825-254928 GCF_000697945.3 Frankliniella occidentalis | reverse complement strand
CCCCTTCCCCATGTCCTCGGGACTATCGCAAAATGCACTTCCTATTCATACTCCGGAGGAAAACCGCGGCTCAGCCTGAAGAGTTGAGGCAGGGGAAGGGGAAAGTGGGGGTTGAAAAGAATGAGGAATTCTTTATCCTTCAGAAATCGATGCGACGGTTTAGACCGGATTTAACGTCCCCTTTTCCTCTTTTGCTCTCTCTCTTTTTTTTTTTGATCCGTTATGGTGGTGGCAGCAGGCGAGTTGGCAAAGTCTCTTTGATTTCGAGCGGCGGAGACTTGTTTTCATTGGCGTGTCTCCGTCCTTGTCTGTACCTCCCGTTCCTCGGCTCGCTTTACCGCGGTCGGGGCGCGCGCTTCTCAGAATGTCTCATCTTCCCCGTCCGGCCCGGCCCGGCCCCGGCGACCCACGCGGTGCGCAAGCCTCGTCAAGTGGCTGCACTGGCAGGGGATGGGTCACCGGACCCGCCGGGGCAGGGCCGCCTCGTTAACGGAATGGTAACACGACCGCACTCGGCTCCGTCATGCCGAATAGCAGCAGCGCGGGAAAGACACGATGAATAAACGGGGAAATAACGCGCAAGCAAAGTTTGTGTTTCGCGTCCCATTTTTCCGGGCTGCTTGGGGGGAGGTTTAGGGGGTTGTATACGCCTGCGGCTCATCATCAGTCGGTCGTCATTGCGACCTTTTCACTTTTAGGGCGTCGCCATAAAGATGGTCCGCCTTTGCGTGTGCGCCCTCCCTCCCTCCCTCGCGATGGAAAAGGGGGGGAGGGGGGCAAAGGTCAACGGCGCTGCGTCTGATTAACTAGAGTGAACCGCCAGGGGCGGGTCGGCCATTTAAAAAGCGGCGGGAGGACTACCGCTGATCGCCATCCAAGCAGAAGTAGAATCGTGTCGGTGCGATGATGGAAACCCGTGTAGCCCTCTAAACTTGTGTTGTCTGATAACGGCCTCGTAAAAGGTATTTAATCTAAAATTCCCCCATTTGTTTTTGTATGTTGCAGGTGAGCGATGGGGAGGTCGCCTGCACACCACATACATCTGTTTCGCTGGTTTGTCAACCCATCTCTCTCTGTCTCTCTGCACCTCTTGCCCCCCCCCC
>NW_026267405.1:251306-252005 GCF_000697945.3 Frankliniella occidentalis | reverse complement strand
CCCCCCCTCATTCCTAATCTCTTCTCTCCCCTCTCCACCCACTTTATTTTGCTGCAGTACATTCGTAAAATTAGTTGCGTTGTGCGAGTCAGCGGCCCACGTGGTGGCGGCGGCGGCGGCGCCATCTGTCTTCTGCTTAACCCTACATCCAACTCTGCCCTTTCTCTCTTTTCGACTTTTGTTTTCGCAACCCCAACCCCAACTATAACGACCTGCTCGTAGAATTTGATAATAGCTGATTACATCTAGATAGCGTTGTCTCTTGTCAAAGCTTTGCAGGGTGTGACCATTGAACAATCGTTATTCCGTGTGAGTTAGCGACGGTCTCTGATCATGTTGTCTTACGAGTTTTTCATCCGTCTTAAAAAATGAAAAGCGTCTGATAAAAAACGTCGCTGAAACGCATGCTCTCCCTCTCCCCGCTTTATTAACCGTTGGCACATTTAGTACGAATAGACAAATCTATCGGATAGATGAGTATTTGCAGTGTGGTTTTGTACGGTGCGCTGCGTAATCTAGATGAGTGCCTCTCGCCTTTCCGCGGACGCACGCAGCACTCTCACGCCGCCTAAATATACTCCGGCCGTCCTCACAATCGATGGCGCGGAGACAAATGATCACCGGCGCCGGGCGCGCGCGCGCGCTTCTGGATCCACCTGGTGAATGCCCAGTGCGGCCCAAGGGGGCTGAAATAGATTG
>NW_026267405.1:249414-250251 GCF_000697945.3 Frankliniella occidentalis | reverse complement strand
GGGTGGGTGGTGGTTGGGGGTGGGATTGTGGCGTTGCCCGTTGGTGCGTGATGGCCGCGGAGACGATCCAATCACGGCGAGCACGTGACAACGAGGAGGAGGAGGTGGAGGGTGGCCATGTCGACCTGGAGGAGGAGGACGGGGTCGCCGGGGGGACGACGGCGAGGACGATGCTGGCCCTGCTGCGATATGGAGCAAAAACCGGCGCCGACAAGGACCCCCTCCTCTTCCTTATGGGAGTGAAGGTGGGGCCAAGGACGACCCCGGCATGGAGCATGGGGGCTGTGTGGTGCGGCGCTTCTCGCGGAATGCGTCCGGCAATCCACCTTGAGTCTCGCTCGCTCGCTCCTCTGTTTCCTCGCTCGCTCCCTGCCTCCCTTACTCACTCACAACTCGCTCGCTCTATGCGACACTCATGTTTTCAACGGTTTAAACTTAAACAAATTTCCCTTTCTTCTTCAAAATTTAAACCGCTGCGAGGAATCCCTACGCTCGCGCTCCTCCGCCCTTCAAATGTCTGATGCTTGCGCTTCTCAGTTCCTACCCTCGGAACGTTGCCTGGAGTTGCAACGCCGTGCAGGACTACTACTTGGCCAGGCCCCGCCCTCGCTGCTGCCGCCGCCGCTGCTGCTAAAGTTTCCCGCTTCGAGCAGCGCGCTTCGGTCAGCAAACGACGGAGCAAATTCTCATATTCCGCCAAACAACAGTAAAATCAACAAGGAGCACAACAACAATATAACTGGTGCGGCGCTGGCCGAAGGTCGCTGTCGTCAGTGCTGCCGCCGTCGCGTGTCCTCTAGGGACGGCCAGCCACCCCACCCCACCCCACCCCGTTTC
>NW_026267405.1:243059-249364 GCF_000697945.3 Frankliniella occidentalis | reverse complement strand
CGCCAAACTTCTTCCCCTCCTCCACACCATCGGCCCCCTCCCCCTCAAAGTTGTGCCGCCGCCCGAACCACGCGTGGCGCGGCGAGACGATGGAGTGGGGCTCGGTGCCTGAAAATGTTCCGCAGGTAATAAATATATCATTGGTAAACTAGCCCGCGTGCGTTTCTTGCACCGAGTGTGGGAGGGGGCAGAGAGAGTGAGAGAGAGAGAGAGAGAGAGGTGAAGAAAGGGGCGAAGGCGGCAGCGGTCCAAAGTTTACGGGGGTCTGGGCGGCAGCTCTCACCTGACCGACCTGTGGCGGTGCGGGGCAGGGCCGAGCCCGGGACGCACGCCATCGAGTAGGGGACGCCGCCGCGGGGCCCGGGGGGCCAACTTGAGGCATCGAAACGGAACACTAGTTGCCGATTCGAATTGTGTGCCGCACACAAGTTTAGCCGTGAGCTCGGCCGAAGCGGCTGCCGCGCCGTGCCCGACTGCCCCGGGGCCGGGGCGTACAACAGCCCCATCGTTAAAAACAGCGAGTCTCTTTGTGAAAGGCGTTCGTTGTTGTCACTCCTTATTATCAGCGTGTAATTTCTGTCAAAGAAGCTCTCAAGGAAAAAAAATAATCTGTTTTGGCTTGCGTAAATGCTCTCCGCAGCAGGGATTTTCGTCCATATCGAAAACCTTTTCCAGAGCGGTTTAAAGGTCATACAAGTCCACGCCTGTTTTCAGTCATGGCACCCTCTGCTCCCTGTTACGACAGTGACAAACCATAACATGGTGTTCGGTGAAGCATGCTCTGTACGGTGCCTCCTCAGCGGGCGAGATGCATAAAGAACTCCCCTGGCGAGGAGGAGTGTTGAGTGGAAAAGAAAGTGGGAGAGAGAAAAGATAAATTTATATAGAGAGGGCAGTGGAACGCCCTGCTACCCTCTGATTCACTGCGAGGAAATGAACTACGGCCCTGCTTCGGACTTATCGCCAGGACTTAACGCGCGCGGCTAGATTGATGCACTCGCCGGGCCAAAATTCACTTTTACTTCCAGTCTGTGTCCTTCTCTTAATGGGGCATGAGCGAGCGCTGGCCGGGCGGGCCGCGGCAGAGGGCACTGGAAGCTGGAAAGTTGATAAAATCAGCCTGCATTATTTATGAACGAGGCGTGTGAGTGGTTTGAGGGGGCGGGGCGAGGAGGGGAAGGGGCAGGGGCGGGCTCACCCCAGAGAGAGAGAGAGAGAGAGGGAGAGTTTGCACGAGTAGCTCATCACTCGACTATGAGCCAGCAGCCAGGTTTGTTGGGTCGCTCGCCGACTGGAGAGCGCGCACATCACGGCGCTCCTGCCGTCACGTGACGTGACATTGAGCGACTGACGAGAGAGCACCCCGCTCCCGCGCTTCAGTGCGGTTGTTTCAACACCACGTGACTTTAAGGGGGGGGGGGGGTGCACATATTATGGTGTCCATAGAGACCCCATGATATTTGTACCGTGGGATCTAAATATTAAGGGGTCCTTCGGGCTTCCATGATGTTCCTCATCCTTTTGCGACCCCTAATATTCGTGCCCTTCCTTAAAGTCGCGTAGTATTTGACGGACCCTTTGTGCTGCTTCGCCACGTGACGACGTGACGTGTCATGGCATCGGGAGTGAATTTCTTTTTCATTGCCCCCCGGCGTGCTGCTTGCTGAGCAATTAATCACCGCCTTGCTTACACCTCGGGATTATCTGCCTTCTTCCTCCCTCGCGTCCTCCGGGGCCTCACGCGTCAGCCATTGTGCCGTGTCGCTGACGACATATTTTACCCCCTAATCCACCTCTCGGCCCTCGCCGGGCGCCGCGCCACCCTCCGTGAAATGCTGACGACCCCCGAGTAGCGAAAGTGCTTGGGTTCGGGCTCTTGGCACATGAGAGTGGGAGAAAGAGGAAGTTGGGGGGGGGGGGAGGGGCATGGGGACAGCGCAGGAGAGCGGGGAGAGTTGGGCCAAGGCAGGTGGTCCTACCTGTGTTCCCCCCACATGACCCCCAGTCTTCCTCCTCCCCTCGCCCTCCATCTCCCCCCCCCCCATTCCCCCTCTTCATATCCCCCCTCGCCACCTGTTCAAAGGTGTAATGTTATTGCGGGAGTGGTGACAACGACCTCATGCGTGGGGCGCGACGGTTCGGGGCGTGGCAGCGTGTGGCGTGCGTTGCCGCGAGGACGCGCCCGAGCGGGAGAGTGGCGGTTTTGGAATAGAGGGGCCATCGGGGCCCTTGCTCCCTCCCTCCGTCCTCCGGGTCCTCCCCTCCGTCCGCCGATGAAGGGCACCGTGTCTCTGATGTGGAGCTTGTGGCGCCAAGTACGACGTTTTAGGCCTAGTTGGTGGGGCGTCGTGGAGGGTCGTGGTGGCGGCGGTCGCGGTCTCGAAGGGCGTATGCGTGAGGGTCGCCGGGCAAACACTTGTGCCCTTGTATATCAGCGGATCCGGGCGGGGAGGAGGGTGACGACCAAAAAGGGCAGCGCGAAGGGGCGCTGCTCCCAAGGAAAAGCGTGTTCTTGAGCGGGCCCTCGACCACCACCTCCACCCGGACGCCACAAGTGTTGCAGGAGAGACAACCGCGGCGGGGTCCGTCTCACACGGAGAATGGAGGGATTACAAGACACCCCTCTGCCTGCTGCCGGCGTTGGGGGAGTGCCCTGCCTGTTAGGGAGAAAGCGGGTCGGGCGGGTGGGAGGGTGAGGAGAGCAGAATGGGGACCGAGGGGGGAACTCACCTGCGGCGCGGCCGGGCGGGCTCCGCCGACCTTTAATGGGCGCTCCGAGACCCGAGGGGAAGAAGAAATTTGCGAGGGACGCGCGGGCGCGAGAGCGGGGATTTCATCCGTGCGGGCTGCTCGGCCCGCGCGAGAGCGCGTGGAGCGAGGGGGAAAGGGCGGGGAGAGAGAAGAGGGGAAATAAAAGGCAAAAATATCTGGTGCGGCCGGTCCGGCCGGCCCGACGCTGTGGCCTTACTTTACCGTATTAGGGGAGGGGGCACTTTACACAAGGGCGGGACCAGAGTGACCAGAGCAGCTGTCTCTGTGCTTCGCGCGTCCCGTCGCTCTCCCCACTCCCTCCATCCCACCTCTTCTCCCGCTCTCTCTCCCTCCCACCCCCTCTCTCTTCTCTCTCTCTCTCACACACACACACATCCGTGTTTGCTCACGGGGAACAAGAGAGTGGCCCGCTGGCTCGCGAGAGGTTTTGGGCGACGCGTTGGTCTGCGAAATGACCACCGAAAATCGCGGCGGCGGCGTTTGCTGGCTGGTCGCGCCCTTTTCACATATTTGTGTGTGTGTGTGTGTGTGTGTGTGTGTGAGTGAGTGAGCCGGTCTGTGCGCGCCGGGGATTCGTAGATGACTGAGCAAAGCTGTCGGACGTATAATCCGCCGTAGTCTGCGCTTAATCGTCGTGCCGCGGTCGAGCGATTGAGGATAATGTGAATTCTGGTGTAGAAAGCGCAGTTTGCTCTATGGCGGAAAACCATGCCCCAAATGCCCCCTGATAAAGTTGGTTAGCTGCAGGCAATGTCATTTAAAATTTAATTTTTTTAGCCGTCTATAATTTACTCTACTCAATTTACCATTTCACTCGTTGTAGCTCTCATCTTCCGGTTGGCCCTCGGTTGGCCCTCGGTTGGCCCTCGGTTGTTCCTTCATTTCCTGGGCCTTGTGGGGGGCGGCCGAAATACTTGTTTCAGTCTGTTTATGGTTGTCGAAGCTCAAAGACGAGCTTTCCGCCGAAGACGCCCTATTTAATAAAATAGCTTTTAGGCATTGTCATTATATTGGAATTTATTATTGAACACAGTACCGACCAGGCGGAAGTCAACCAGAATAACGACCATAGCGCGAGTGAAGTAGTAAATTATGGTTTCATTGGAAACGGAGGAATAATAGCCGTGTGGGAAGACTGGCTGCCGTCACCGAGGGGATCAGAGAGTGGCGGCCGCAGACATGTGCGCCGCGTTGCAGCAGGCCCTGATGGATGAGCCGCTGGTAAGACGGGCGAGGCCTGAGCCCAGCAGCTTGCGAAGAATAGGTCCGTACGCGCGTCCATAAAAATTCTTTGGCCGGTCATTATTCTTCACAGGGCCCAGAGGTATTGGCACTGGAGTGACGGACGCGTATACTCACGTCTAGTCGCACACACTCGCAGCCGCGCACGCACACACGTCCACGGACTGCAAGAAATTGTAGCACGCTGTGTCACTTACGTTACGCACACATATGCAAGCACGTACCTTCTTGCAGGTGTTGCCTGGACACATTTTCGACGCTAATTTTCCTTGCTCATTTCACTTATTTCCACTTGGATTTTTCCCGACGGACATTCACTGTCCACTGTCCATATTCGACCCCTGTCCGACTCGTAACGATGCATGTGTGTCGTCGTATGTATCTGCTGGCTGGTCCCCGCGCGGCCCGCATGAGGCCGGCAGCTCAGAGTCCGCCCTTTCAGCGCTGCTCTTATTTGCGTTAATGGATTTTGCACAGCGCCCTTTTTATTTTATTTCAATTTCAGCAATGTGAATTGGCGCTAAATGGTCTCGATAAAAAAGTTGTAGGGTTAAAAAAAATTATTTGAGGGCAGTCAGAGAGAGCACGGGGCTTGCTGCTGCTGCCGGAGGGGAGTGCGGAGTGGACGAAAGTTGTCTCTCAGTGCCGTAGAGCTGCTCAATGACAGCCCTGCGTAGAGGAATTACTTCAACATTATCTCACAACACGGTTAGCCGCGCTCATCTCCGCGCTCGGCGCCCACAAATAACGCAATAAGCAGGCCGTCTTCTTCCCCAAGGGGCGCGGGCAGCACGGCCTAGGCACGCTAATGACGGGCGTTTTGCCGTTATAATAACCTAATTTTCTCCCTCTTTTACGACTCGCCCTGTCCGCCGTATGACGCCATTACGGACAGCCCGTGGTCAGCCAGCTTTCGGGCGGCTTTTTGAGGCCCTTTTGCGAGCCCCCCTGCCTGGGCCACTCGCTCGAGCGGGTGGGGGGCCCAGGGGCTCCCCCCCGCCCCCTTCCCTTCCACTCCTAGCGTCTTACTGGGGGGTAGTGTTCCGGAAGGTGTGCAAGAGTAACCACCTGTTGTCCAAGGTAGGAAGAACATTTTATTTAACGACGGCTACTTGTGAACACCTTTCATTTCGCAGAGTGTGTACTCTCGTGTTTAAGAGCGGGGGGTGGTTGACCCAACACTGGGTTTCGCGGCCACGGACACTGGCTCAGATAGCCTTCAACTGCGTGCGTGCAAAACTTTCGTGCATTTTTGTGCAGGGCTCTTTACGTAAATGCGGAAATAGCGTCTATTATAGAACAAGAAATTAGTTGGTTTTTCAAGTAGTGCATTAAAGGTTCGTGCGTTAAGGAAACAACATTCACAGACTTTTTCAGATGTTCTTAAAACGTTCTGACTGTTTGAAATGGGGTTGGCGTTTGCGGTCTTGTCCGTCTGTCTGGGCGACCTTTAAGGCTTTGTCGCGACTAATGACAAACACGTTGTCTCTATGCGGGCGCGTCTCGACACACGGTTTGCCGCTGTGGTGGCGGGGCAGGGTGGAGCGCGGGGCTTTTAAAAATACCTCTTAATGAGGACGTGTGCTGGTCTCTCTCTCTCTCTCTCTCTCTCTCTCTCTCTCTCTCTCTCTCTCTCTCTCTCTCTCCCGCCCGGGGCTAAAGTTAACCGCGTCCATCCATCAGTGCGATGTGATGGGTCTGGTCGGACGGAGCGTAAGGCGTTTGTGTTCGCGATACCGTGACGCGAGATCAAAGTTAACTTTAACCCTGCTAGACGGCGGCGGCCGCCATTGTCTCTCGAGCAGCCGCCGCCCGCCGCCAGCCGCCCGGCGGCAAAGGTCTTTATCACCGACACCACCCTGGCGTAGGGCGGAGCAGGCTGTCGCATGGCCGGCTTCTGCTGCTTTGTGAGGCCTGCACCACCGCGGCGTCTGCGTCGTGTGGTTGGTAGAGTTCGCGCGGCATCTTCGGCTGCTCTCGGTGCGCGTTGAGCAAGCCATTCTGCCCCTGTAATGCGCTGCAAGGCTGGGCAGATATTATGACTAGGCCAGGGAGGGTCTATTCTTGTCTTGTTGTGCGGCAACTTGGGATACCGCGGCGGCACCACCAGTGTTGGCAGGGTGATTCTCTATGCAGGCGGTGTAGTATCGCTAACACGGCTGCCGTGATGGTTTCGATGCTGCAGACTAGAGTCGCCCCTCCGTCCCTCCACCTCCCCTTCCACCTCCCCCTCTCCCCCTCCGTACCTCTCCCTTTCACATCAGTCATAATGAAGTCCTCAGCCTCCCCCC
>NW_026267405.1:237622-238464 GCF_000697945.3 Frankliniella occidentalis | reverse complement strand
CCTCTCTCCACCATCCACTCCGCTCACCACCCCCTTAGCAGCAGCAGAGAGAAAGTTTGCCGCAAATCATACAGACTGCTCGACATAAAATTAATCCAAGTTAAATTAATTTTGGAGGTGTATACAATCTATCAGGCTGTTTGCCCTGTGAGCGATGGGGCGGGAGGCCGGCCACTGGAGCATGAGACGCCCCGCTCTCGCGGCGGGAAAGTTTCGTAACGACGGGAGTTTCCGGTTCCGCGGGGAAATTTTCCATCTCGTTATTTGAAAAACGAAGCCCTTCGACGACGACGATGCGAGGCATCGCAATACTTTTACCTTCCCCCTTTCATCTCCCCCGATTCTGCCCCTCCCGCGCGACTCTTTGAACGCAAAGTGGCATCAGATGGCTGCTGCACCTGGCTCGCCAGCTGCGCCAGCTGCTGACACCTGACCCACAGGGGCCCTGGCCTGGCTGGGCCGCTGGGCCCTAGCTGATTGACGTGGCTCGTGGCCCCCGCAACCCCTCTGCCCCCGGCGGGGCTCCTCTTGTCCGCCTCGCCGCCCTCATCAACGTCCCCCCGTCGCCAGGAACCGCCTCGGGAGCGGGAGGGTCTGCGGTCCAAGCAAACGCAACGAAAAGCGTGCGCGCGCGTGACTGTTGTTGAGGTCACCGGCTCAGCAGCTCCTGACCAGACCGGGGGCTTATGTGCCGTCACCTCTCCACCTCCACTCCTGCCACCCTTCCATTCTCTCAAATTCAAAGTCGATCTCTCTCAGTGCCTCTTTTCGTCCTCTTCCTCTCGCTCTGTACCTCCCTTTTTCTCCCTTCTTCCCTCTACCCCCCCTCTCTCTACTCCCCC
>NW_026267405.1:235240-237572 GCF_000697945.3 Frankliniella occidentalis | reverse complement strand
CCCCCACTCCACCCTCCTCCTCTCGCCCTCCACCCTCCCTCTCTCCCCGAGCGCGTGGCTCTCCTGAGTGGTCCGCAGAAGGAAGATCATCTGCGGACGTGGATCCGCCGAGTCCTTAAGTGGAAGCGGAAGCGGGGAGGATGCTAGGACGGAAGTGGGGAGGAGAGAACGGACGGACGGAGAGAAGGGAGGCCTGTGGGAGGGAAGGCCGGGCCAGGGCCGGGCCGCATCTAGTTTAGCTTTCCGTGCGTCCCACAATGTGGCTGAGTCCGCCCGCCCCGCCAACGACCCACCCTCGCCTCGCTTTTAAAGATTACCCCCCGGCCCCAGTGGCGTGGTGGCGTGGCCACGGGGCTGGCTTGATCACCTTCCCCCGTCCTGTCCCCCCGGCTACCTATACGCTACCGACTGCCTCTACGCCGCTGACCCAAGAGTTCTCCCTGCTGCCCTCCCTGTACTTGCTGGTCTATGTCTTCCCCCCCCCCCTCGTCTCTGCCGCCCTGCTCCTAGTCGCACGTCATGTCGACACCGCTCGCACTGACTGGCCTCCCTCGAACCGTGAATGACGCCGCCAGACCGGCTTATCAGCCGTGTGGGCGCCACCGCTGCTGCTTCTACCGCTGCTGCTTCTACCGCTGCTCCTTCTACCGCTGCTGCTTCTACCGCTGCTGCTTCTACCGCTGCTGCTTCTACCGCTGCTGCTTCTACCGCTGCTCCCTCTACCGCTGCTGCCTCTACCGCTGCTGCTTCTACCGCTGCTGCTTCTACCGCTGCTGCTTCTATTGCGTTGTCTCGGTCCCCCTCGGCCCCCCTCAGTCCCTCCACTGCCAGGCCTTCTCTATTTACCCCGTCGCACCGCGTCAAAGACGCGCGCCACCATAGACCAGTCACCGCGGATTTTCCCTCATCGTCCCCGCAGACGACAAGGGCGCCGGCGGTCGCGCTGAAGCACCAACCTGCCTGTCGCTCCTCGGAGCAACGTGATACTCGACTTCACCGCCAAGATATGCAAAATTTTAGTGGGAAAAGTGGAATATCGAGTTATTTATTTTTCATTCCTGCAAAGTAAGTGGTGGAGCGGAGAAATGGAACTTCATTCTATCTGAAACTTCACTCCTCTGTTTTATTTCGAAAGAAAATAAAATACTATTTACTTTACTTTCTTTAACGCTCCGACTGTGTGAAGGTCTCCAGGCACGCTGCGACCACACCATGATGGTCGCTTGGGTGTATCTGGGAGTTTATTTCTAGCTAGATGACTGTATGGTGTTGGCCACTGAGTGAAGCCCCTCCTAAAACTGCCCTGCTGATGTGCAGTGCCTCCTCCTGTGCGCTATGAATAGCGTATGGCTTGTTGTTATCGGCAGATAACGAGGGCTGTTATTAGTTTCCGGCAACATAAACAGCGAGGCGGTGTGGAAAAGCCCGACGCGTTCCTCTAATTGGAAGGCACCCTCGCTGTATTCGCGAATGTGTTTCCGGGGGCCGCAAAATCAAGTTTGCATTTACCTGGTAGTGGGAGCGCAACGCGCCCTTTCCTCTCCCGCGGACTAACTTTCCGACTCCTACTCTGCACACGGTTTCCTCCGATTTTGCAGTATTTTTTCTCAATCATGTGCCGTGTTTTTGTGTTGCATGCGACGTGCCGCCCAGGTGTGTGTCACGTGTCGGCCACGTGTTTGTCACGTGTTGGTCACGTGAGCGACACGCGCTGGTCGCGCTGCTCTTATCAATAAGGCACACTGATGCATTGTGATGCCCTCCTCCCTATCGCCTCAGTTCGCTACTACTCCTCCGTCATGAATATTCATTGTGGTCTAAGAGTTGCGAGGGTGAAGTGGCGAAGGGGGGGAGGGGTAGATGGTAGAGGTAGGCGGGAGGGGGTGAGTGGCCCCGACCCTTGGCCCCTCTGTGACCATCCGAAATGGAGGTGAGGGGGTGAGAAGACGGAGGTGCGGGGGGGGTCTGAGAGGGAGGGGCGCTGACCGCTCGGCCGGCTGGAGGTTTCACAGCAGCGTCTTGAACGGCCGCCACACCGCGCCGCGCCGGTCGGCTCAAGTCTAATTGAACACTTCGCTCTCCCTCCCCGCTCTCCCTCTTCGCTCTCCCTCCTCCTCCCTTTATCCTCTGCGCCCCCCAAGTGACTGGTAATCCTGCAGGCATCTGACCACCACTGCGCTGCCGCTGTTACGGCCCGCTGCAAGAGCCCTGCCCCCCCTCCAAATCTCCCTCTCGGCCCCTCTTCTGTCTCTTCTTCCTCTTTGCTCCTTCCCTTCTTTCATCCGCACTCTGCGTTCTTCTCTCTTAACCTTGCCTCCCGCCCTCCCATATC
>NW_026267405.1:225579-229628 GCF_000697945.3 Frankliniella occidentalis | reverse complement strand
CCCCCCCCCTCTTTCTCTCTCCGTCTCTCCTTTCTGCCTCTGCCTCGTCCTGTTGGCTCATGAGCCGGCGGGGCTGAATTGAGAGCTGCTTGTCAATCACGCTAGGCCTCGGCCTCTCTCCCCGGCCGGCTGGCCCCGCGGAGCAGAGCGGAGCATCCCCGGCCTCGGCCAGCCCTGGCAGAGCAGAGCTCTGTTTGCTCAGTCAAGAGGCCTTTAGTGAGAGGAGGGGGGGAACGTTTTGCCTCGGACAAGAAGTCGGGCCTCTTGTGGTGTGTGAGGACAAGCGGAGGAATGGTGAGGGGGAGAAAGCTATAGAGGGGAGTCAAAAGATGGATTTTGTGAATAGTTCAAACATTAATTAATTTTTTGCTGTATTCCTTTCATTTTTATTGTTGTTTCGGAAATTAAGAATTACTCTCATGATTGGCCTGTCACCGCTGCAGCGTGACGCTGGCGACACGGTAATGGAATTTGTGAGTGACAATTAGAAGCAAAAGAGGATGAGACCAATTCAGGAGCACCCCCAGCCCCACCCCACCGCACCGCTCCGCCCGCCCCGCCCGCCCCTGCCTACAGACCGCACGCCGGTCGCGCTGACGGACCAGCCTATTACTCAACGGGATATCATCTGGCGTTCAGCTGTCGTGACCAGTGCTGTACTGTGCAACTCTCCCGTAAAATAATAAACCAAAACTTCGCAGAATCTGTTATTGTACAAATTTATTCTTTGGACGTCCTTGTTAATTATTCTGACAACGAAATTTCTTACTTACTCCCTCTGTGCCACAATAAAGTTGTACACCCGTTGACATGCCTCTTTTCGCTTGTGTCTAGAAAGATTTGGCTTTAGATCTGTTGCTGAATCCCTCCGAAACTCTCTTGCAGTGTTCTCCATTACTGTGTTGCACTGGGACGCATACTTTGGCCGCTCCGCTGCTGGTCTGTCGATAACTATGCATGCGACGTTTGCTTACAAACCTTTCAGAACTCGTGCGTTGTTTGTGTGTCTGTGCGTTTCACACGTGTGTGCCTAACGGTACCCAGTGCTCACCAACCAACCACCATCCGGCGGTTCTGCGCCTGATTCGCCTCATTGTTGTAAAGTCGAGAACGTCGAGAACTGCTGAGATAAGTTCAGACGTCTCCAAAACTACCGCTTGTGTGTTTACAATCTAAAAGATGGAGCTACCCTGAGGTGTAAACATGGTTTCTCCACCGCGATCTCCATTTTCTGCGCGTGGGACTGTTTTCGCTCCGCACACCAGTTTCCTCTCCCGCAAACCCTCCTCCCATTTCCCCCCATCTCCACCTCCTCTCTCTCCCTCTCCGCGCCGCGCGCTCACCTCTCACTCTTAGTTAGTCCTCTTTCCGAACCGCACATTCTGTCCTGTAATCCCGTTGCCAGCGGCGGCAGCTGCGGCTGTAGTTAGGGGCGGAGCGGCGGCGGCGGGGGCGGCGGCGGCTGTAGTTAGGGCGGCGGCGGCCGCGGCCGGGGCGGGCGGCGGGGGCGACTCTTCTCTACTTCTGCAGCTCCGTGCCCCGCTTCATTAGCCATTGTTCTCTCGGAATTAGCTGGGGAGGAGGGACGGGGTGGTGGAGAGAGAGAGAGAGAGAGAGAGAGAGAGAGAGAGAGAGAGAGGGGGAGAGAGAGGGAGAGAGAGAGAGAGAAGAAGAAGCAATGCGAGTTTGACGCGGCTGCTCTCTAGGACGCGAGGAGGTGTGCGCGCGGCCGTCGGGCTACTGGGAGTCTCTCTCTCTCTCTCTCTCTCCCCCCCCCCTCCCGCCCTCGTCCCCTTCTCCATTCCGGTTAAGTTGTGCGTTTAATTCGGCCCCGATATCGCGTCGCCCAATAATTTGAAGGGTCGGTCGGGTCTGTCGTAGAGGAGGAGGGGAAAAGGGGGGGGGGGGATTTCGATTGGCAGTCGCGGAAAAGGGATGCTTTAGCTAGCTGGCGGCTGGCTCTCCCCGCTGAAAAGTTGTAGCCGCTTCGAGTGTCAGACGCTTCAAAGTCCGCCCATACCGCTTGAAATGCCTCTGCTCTCCAAGCCCACTTCCCCAAACCTCTTCAGATCTTTTCGTCCAGCACACCCCCATGCTGGCTGCTTTTAGACTCTTTCTGCTCTTTCTACCCGTGGCATTGTTGTTTCCGTCCTATGGTACGAATTGTGGAATTGTAGACAGTGTTATTGTTTCGAGCCGAGCTTCTTTGACCATCATATGCACGTACTGTGCGGGTATACTGTATGCGCTCTGCGAATGACCGAACGTGCTTGAGGTAACCTTTGAGGAAAAAAAACAGGGAAAGGGTACTTGATTTTCCCCTAAGACATGTCGGTCACATGTTCCTACGGGTATTGCTGTTCTCATGTGTTTGAGGGGCATGTCATGGTAGGAGGACAATGCCGCGTCTGTGCTGTTGTGTTGTAATCCCCGCTGTTTTGTGTGGCGCAGCGCAGGGCCCCGATTGTTATAAAAACGTTGGTCGGGCGGCGGCTGCTGCATCTGCCCGTCGTTTGTCTATCCGCGCGCGCCGCTCCTCGTCATGTTCGCGCGGCATTTGTTCGTGATTGTGGCGCCGAGGCTGCGCCTGCCGGCCCCGTGGGAAATGAGTTTTGAGTTTTAATAATGGGTTGGGGTTTTGGCCGCGGTCCGGTCCTTGATGTAGGGGGGGAGCGGGCCGCGCGGCCGCTGCACAGGACAATGCGTAGTGTAATTGGAATGTTTCACTGGGCCTACTCGCATCAGAGAAGCCCTCCTCGTGTAAAGAGTTAGAACCCCGTTTGGCGCTACTTTAATTTTAAATTTTTACCACGCATTTTTTGCGTCAAAATTAACTGGCTTGCAAAATTTAAGTGTTTAAATCCGTCGAATGATGTATCTGCAACAGACCGCATGCTAGCCGCATGAACCAGAAAGAGGAGAGACCGCAAGGGAAAAGGGGGCGAGGCACAGCATGCGGTTGGCCGTGCGTGCATACTCCCTTTTGAAGTCCAATACCCGCTGCCTTGTGCTTGCACGAGTGCTAGTATCTCTGTTCGTATACGCGAACGATACCTTTCTCCCACTTCTACAGATTCTTCGCTGAACCCTTCTTGTTTTTTTTTTTTTTTTGGGGGGGGGGGGGTCGGCTGACTGAAGGTACATCTCGTGGAAGCCATGCCAGATGTCCCCGCTGCTCGGTGACCGGGGCCCCTTGGAGGTAGGCCACATCTCGCGGTGCGGGCGCGGCTGCGTGCGCGTTGCCTACCTCCACGGCGCCCTGGAGCCGCCGCGCGACCATCGCCACCGCCTTCTCTTCTCTCTCGCTGCTGTTGGAACCTTTTTGTTGTTCACTTTGAAATGTAGGCTTATGTTTGTTTTCCGTTCTGTTACAGGTGAGCTTCGCAGGGGAGCGCCTGTTCGAAATGGGATCCGGTTCGTAGAGCGCCGCCGCCGGCCTCTTCCAGGTCCGGTGGGTGGCTTGCACCTCTAGTCGAGTGTCCAGCGCGGCGGAACCCCCGCAGGCCTGGGGTCCGATCTGCCAAACCTACCACGCCCCGCCACGCCACGCCCCGCCACGCCACGCCCCGCCACGCCCCGCCACACCTCTCCGCGCCTTGCCACGCCCGGCCGCATCCGCGTGAAATTGACTGTCCATGCGTCCCCCGGGCCGGGCAGTGTGTCCCCTGGAAATTGTTTTCCGGCTGCGGAGCCCGGTGGTCTAGTCATACCCGCGGAGCTGCAGGCTGGCGTCGCCCTCAGCAAGGCGGGGCTGGTGGGGCGCTTCTTTTTCCCTAAAGAGTTAACGATTCCAACCAGGGACCTTTTTGTAACATTTCAATGTGACAACTCTCATCTACCTTTTGGCTTTCCCTCTGTGAAAATTTTCCATGGTGTGTTTCGTGTGACGTAAAATGATATCAAATGATCAAATGTAAATTTACGGGAGTACTTTTGACAGTGACAGTGCCAACAACTGTCACAACAATTGTTACAATTTTCCCTGTCAAGCGTAGGATGTTACACTTTCTGGGATAAAATTGCCCATTTCACACTTAGTGTGCGCGTTC
>NW_026267405.1:219628-223314 GCF_000697945.3 Frankliniella occidentalis | reverse complement strand
AAATGGAGAGTGGAAATGAAATGAAATAGGTAAAGTAATGGAAGCGAGCACAGTGGGCACGGCCAGGCGACGCGCCCGGGGCCGCAGACGGTGCGCGAGGCGCGCGGGCCGAGGTGGAGCGGGGCGCGGCCCTTGGCACGCGTTCAACCACGAGGTCGCTCAGCCTGAGTGACTAATAAATATCAAACGTATCACAAAAAGCGAATCAATTTGGCCGTGGTGGAGCAGGCGCGGACGGCTGGCTAACGTCCGCCATACGGCCCGGCGGCCATACGCCTGGCGACGCCTGCTGTCGTGCTCGCCCCGGACCTGGCCCAGCGCCACGCACCGCCACACCGCGCGCGCCACACCACGCCCTGCCCCACCACGTCCCACCACACCCTGTCCTCTCCTATCGGCCAAACCATCAGCTAGAGGAAAAAAAAAAACATCATTCGTTCCGAAATAAAGCCGAAGTATTTGTTGCAAAATGATCGGTAATACGAGTTCGATAACCATTCTCCTCCATATTTTCATAGTGGTATCTTGGACTCGACACTCCATTTTGTAAAAATGGAAATTAAAGTGTCGTACATGTACGAACATATTTTTCAGAGTGCTTCACTCCACTTGGGCCATAAGGTATGCTGTTGGTTGAGATGATAGGGAAACCCGAAACCCATGCTTCCGGGGCACAGCGGCCACCCCTGTACTATGTGTTCGATGTGGGGAAAATGTACAACGTGAAAGTTGTCTCTCTTTTACGAGTCGTTGTGTGTGACCAGTGCGCACCTTTCTTTCATGTTTCCACCCCGACTGAGTGCGCGCTCCCCAGTCGTGTTCGTGCAACGAGTATGACGCTAGAGAGTCTGTCGGCTCTGACGTGACGTGTACGACACGGCGAGGTGGGAGTCTATTTTCCGCTCTCGTATCTCCCGTACCTTCTCGCGGCCTGTCCCGCGCGCTTCCGCCCTTCCCTTTGCACAATCTGAGATGAAAGGACTTGTTATCCCCCCGCCCCAACCTCCCCCCGTCCCCGGCCCACCCTGCCGCCGCCCGTAAAACTATTTTGAGTTTTGCCGGGCGGGGCATCGGATGGCAACATAATGACTGCAGGGCTATGCGCCTGTAGCCGTCTGTTGCCGAGCACCTGTTTCACTGCGTGTGTAATCCCTACAAAGAAGTGGTGCTTCGTTAAGGCGGATGAAGAAGGCGGAGAGGGGGCGCTAAGTGCGTCGGGTCGGGCTCACTGGTGCATAAACTGAGGGCTGAACGCGTGTTGGGACAGGATGAGAGGTTGTCCGATAGAGATAATAGTTTGTAGGGTGCTTTTTGTGTTTTCTGATGTTTTTTCCTTTTTTTTTTTTTTGGCGCCAGAAACCTTTCTATTGCAACTCTGCCGAGTGGCCGTGGGATTTACTGCCGTTTGTTGTGACGGCGCGTGGCGGCACGGTGGGTGCGGGGCGTGGCGGGGCGTGGCTGCAGCCCGGTGGCGGGCTGCTGGTACCCGCTGCTGCCGCGCCGGTCACGACTCGTTTTCAAATTTACGCGCTCTCTTGTTCGACGTTAGACACTGTGAGGCTCCTGCCTGTGCCGCTTCCACCAGGCTGCTGCTGCTGAAGGGGTTGTTTTGCCACGCCCTGTTGGGGCCGGGTGGAGTGGGTTCACGACTCGGGGGTTGGGGGGTTGCTAGGAGAAAAAGGGGGTGAGAGAGAGAGACTCCTCCGCACCCGTTATTCGTCTGTTTAATGACCTGCAAAAGTTTGAGAGAGCGGGGGACGAGTAGGGGTAGGGGTAAGGAGAAGGGCGGACCCGCGCTCCATCAGGGTAACAATAAGCGTGATAGGTGAAAGGCATGGGAGGGGGGGAGGGTGGCAGCCCTTACGTGCCGACGTGGAATTAGCATTCGTTGTTCGTAGGGATTGGACCTTCGCGGTCCGATGGGTCGGTGGCGGGGTAGGGGGTAGTACGAAGAGAGAGAGAGAGAGAGAGAGAGAGAGAGAGAGAGAGAGAGAGAGAGAGGAGGGGCGGTAGTGGCGAGAGTGATGAAGTAAAGAAGG
This sequence comes from Frankliniella occidentalis, assembly GCF_000697945.3. Classification (NCBI taxonomy): domain Eukaryota; kingdom Metazoa; phylum Arthropoda; class Insecta; order Thysanoptera; family Thripidae; genus Frankliniella; species Frankliniella occidentalis. The sequence goes on along the minus strand of NW_026267405.1, from coordinate 221,275 downwards.
GCCATTTTTTACGCGTGCCTTTTTTAGCTCTTACTCATTTCTACCTTGTTTCACCCTTCTTCAATTTTTGAAGCCGTTTTTTTAGCTGCCTCCAATTTTTTGGTGGTCCCGTTTTTGCCCCCTTTCTTGCGGTTTACATTTTTTAATTGAATACCACGTGAAGCATTTTTGTTTGCACTGTGAAGTACCATTTATGTGTACCCTGCTGCCGTGCTTTGGTGGACAGGGATAATACGCGCAACCCTTGCAAGCGCTCACGCACGCACACATGCGCACGCACCCCTTTACCAAGCTCACACACAAACACACCTACACAAGCACGCGTGCACCAGCGCCCACAATCTTCCTCTCTTCACCACTATACGGCGCGCTGGGCATCTGGCAAGCTCTGATTCGGCCCACCGACCGGCCGCCGCTCCAAAGTTATTTCCGAGTTCTTTCCGCGCGCAATTTTCTGTTTACTCGAGTGCATCCCCCGCGATGACGCAGCCAACCTTGCGGTCGACGCGTGATACGGGGCGATCGAGTTTTCGAGCAAGTCCGGCAAGGTACTGAGCGGGAGAGAGAGAGAGAGAGAGAGCGAGCGAGAGAGAGGTGCATATACAGAGTTGATAGCGAGAAATGTTGAGACAAAAAGTACATCTTGATAAGATTTGTATTTTGTATTCTTCGCTATTCTGTTACACGCCTTGACGGCTTTTATCAGAGTTCTTGAACAGCAGCAGCAGCAGCAGCAGCAGCAGCCGCCGCCGTCGGTTCGGTGAAAAGCCAGTTACCTCGTGCAGCCCTCCACGCCCCGCGACGCCCGGCCACGCCCCCAGCCAGGCGTGCAAAACGAATTGGCCCAGCTTGACGCAAACTCGTGGCGTCCGCTTGCCGACACCTGAAACCGTTGTGCTGTACAACCGTGCTCGTCCAGAGGGCGAAGCGCGGAGCGGGTGAGGAGAATCTGGTCTGACGCTGTGGTCGTGTGCTTATCTCTATCGCCTGTTTTTGTATTATCTTTTGTGTCCTTTTTCTTAAGAAGAAGAAGGGGGGGGGGTAACATATCTAAATATGACGCTCTAGGACTTGCGCTGAGCTAACATAAGATAAGATTCGTAGAAATCTTATTTGCTACTTGAGGGGATGGGGGAGCACCATCACGCCGATTCCCAATCGTTCAGCGTATTTTGTCTTTTCATTACTTTTTATTCCTTCAGTGTCGTTAAGTTGACTTTGAAATATCTTTTTCTGGCTGGACTGTAGTCATGTCAATGCGTGCGCAAATGCGCGATAGCAGTGGGCGCCACCTATTGCGCTGGTCGGAGCGCGACTGATGCGAGGGAGAGAGGCTGGAAGAGTTATGCCCTTTGGTGTTTTATTGTCGTCCCTGACCTTCGCAACATAACAAGAAAGTGTGTGTGTGTGTGTGTGTGTGTGTGTCTGCGTGCGTCTGTGTGCCAACAAGAGGGGGTGCAGGGAGGGAGTTACACACGGTCGTGCGAATACAAACGCATGAATATTGAGTGGACGCCGGCGGCGTTATTCGCAGCTCCGCTGGGAGATGGGACCACAAATTCACTGAGCTGCAAGCAGCAAGCGCGGTTGTCCCGGCCTCCCCGTCCCACCGCTCCCGACCCGACCCCGCCACGCCCAACCACCCCA
>NW_026267405.1:208490-216508 GCF_000697945.3 Frankliniella occidentalis | reverse complement strand
CTCTCTCCCCCCCCCCCCTCTCTCTCTCTCGCTCTCGTCTCACTCTTGCTCGAGGTCACGGCACGATGTGCATGCGCCACTGTGTGTAGTACAGCAAGTGCGTTCCCGCCCCTGCAAAGCCGCGGGGTGTTACCTGAAATAATACAGGGGAAGTGATAAATAAAGTGGATTTGTAGTCACGGAGGAGCGAAACGCCATAACTCTCGGGCTAATCTCCGCACGTCCGCTGGAAGAAAGCCTATCTCACCCCCTCGCACACTCTCCGTCTCCCTCGCCCATGTTTCCCCCCTACCTGCCTCCTTGCCGATACGTCTACATTACTTTTCACATAGCTAATTACGCATGCTAATGAGCGTACCTTGCTGGTTAGCCAGCGGGCACCAAACGAGCGGCGCGTCGCGAAGCGTTGCCTAATCTGGCTTCTTTCTGTTTGCAAGTGAGTTTGGCCGTGCCTGTGATGTCGAATTCTGAACACAACACAAGTGCTAGGCTTGGACTGCATGTTGCACTTCCCTTTCTCGAACCGCCAGTAAATAATAGTCGGTCGTCTGACGAATTTTTAGAGAAATGTGGACATAATCGTTAGTCCATTATTGGTGAATTTCCCGATTATTATAGTATTAATTTTGAAAGAGTTTCACCGTGTTCCCCGCTTGCGACACCCCTTATTGTGCCCAGGTTCTGAAGCATCGGGCCTTGGTCGCCCGAGCAGGGCGACGTGGAGGGGTACAGGAAATCTCTTGGGCAGCTTCAGCCTGACATAGTGTTCGTGCGAGCCTGCCCCTCCCCTCTCCTCCCTCCAGCCCCTTGTGCCCTCCCACCGCGTTCCACCCCTTCTCCTTTAAACTGCTACGCCACACTCCACCCTTTGCGCCACTCCACCTCGACAACCTTCTTCTTCCCAGCCTTTTTCACCAATTCTGGGTATCGAAGATCCCTTCCTCCGTGCAGTGCAGTGCAGCGGATACTACCGCTCAATCGTTTCCGCTTCTTGAGCGGCTCGCTTCCTCGCCGAACTGCTCCGCCCCCCTCCCTCCTCTCGCGCGCATACTCTTCCCCCTCCCCTCCCTCCACCTCTTCGCTGCCAGCAGAAGATCAAGTCCCTGTGGAGGCATTGTAGTTCCTCACGTTCCGTCTCCCCTCTCGCCTCGCTCGCCCGGCGCGCGGGTTGCGAAGGCGCGGGGATGGTGGGCAGTGCAGGGGATGCGGGGGCAGAGGGTGGGGCATTGGCCTGTCCGCCGGCGTGCTTGGGGATGACGTCCATGCTCGGGCGACGGCCGCCGCTGCTGCTGCAGCAGCAGAAGGCGGGCTGCGGGGGGCCAGCCGTTACTTTGGGCCGCACCGCGCCCGCTGGGCCTACAGCGGTGTAGTAGCCCCCCTCCCGCCAGGTCGGGCCGACTGCTGCTACTTGATATCGGTTCGATATCTCGATAGAGGGGACTGGGGGTGGTGGGGGGAGTCAGCCGGCCGGCGTCGTCGAGTGCGCGGCGCGAGTTGTAAGAATAGATTATCGGCGATCGTGTAAATCACTGGGGCCGGGCGTGGCGGCACGCGGCGTCCGCAGCGACCGGAACTTCCGGACATATGGAGGGCCATCGAGGAAGGAGGGTCACAGTGGAAGCCGGCACTCGGTGAGTCCCTCGTGGGCACATGCCATGCACGGCTACAGTCGCCTCGCTATAAGAAGTAAGTTGAACATTGCGGAGTTAAGAAAATAGTCCCTACCATCGTGATGAACTAACTTCTAGTCTCACCATCGCACGGCTGAAAACTAAATACTAAACAAGGTAGACGCACGTTAAAACCGTATGAAGCTGAGCTAAATGTGCGTCTACCTTGGCCTGCGGCGCGCTAAAATTAAAATGTTTTCGCGATTTTGGTTGGCATGCCTGTCCACCTCACATCCCACGTCTCACGCCAGGCGCCTCACTTCCTCACTTCACGCCGTCTTCCGGGCGGTCTACCCCTGCGCTTCCTGACAGAGCTGAGCATTTAAAGTTAAAGTTTAATTTCAAGTTTAAGTTAAGCTCAGCAATGACAGAGCTGAGCATTTAAAGTTAAAGTTTAATTTCAAGTTCAAGTTAAGCTCAGCAATAATGGACCAAACTTTATCGTTTAGCACTGGATGATTCCTGTTACAAGACAGTTACGTTTAGACACTTCAATAAGAATTTTTGCGTACAGCTATTGCTCCGCCAGGTTACTCCTTATAGCGAGGCGACTGTATATGCTTTGCTGGAAAACCCCACCCCTCTAACTTGCCCTGGGACTCAACGTGTCGGCTGATGTCTATATGGCGAGCGGCCCGGCCGGCTCTGCTGTTCTGTTAGCCACCCGTGTATAGCAAGAACGAGGACAGTATAATGTTTGTTGTTGTAACCATTATGTATGTATATCTTTAAATATGGTGCGTATAGCTGAGAACAAAAGCTGTGTAAACCTTTGTGTCATTGTTTTAATATATTCCGTCAGTGGTGAATCAGTTACGAAACATCACAGTCTTTAGTTCGTGTGCCTCCTTAACTCTACTATTGATATTGCGGTTAGTAGTAAAACACAGCTTTTGGTGTGCATACGTATTCAAATTTACCTTCTAAAAGCTGATGTGTTGCTTTTTTCTTGTCAAGGGCTACACCTGGACGGGTTTTTGCACCTCTCCCCCTCCCCCACCCTTCCTCCCTCCGCCTACCCTTTACGGTCCTGCCGCCCTCTGAGTGTTCCCCCTTGAGCCCCACGACTACTGCCATTCCAACTCCGGCGCCCCCCTCCCCCCCTTCCCTCCCTCGCCTGCTCTCTCGGTACAGAATGCATTGCTCGTTCGATGCAGCGCGCTGAGACTTTTCCTCTCTCTTCTCCCCTCTTTCTCTCTCTCTCTCGCTCTATCGCACTCCAACTTCTCCCCGGGGGTCCTTGGTCGCCCAGTCGGTCGCGTCGCGGGGGGACTTTGCTGCGCCCGGCCGCACGTTCCCTACGGCCGTTTTCCGTTGGAGAATGCGGACCGGTTCCCTGACTTCCAACAATCCCTCCCCTTTACCGACAGTCTCGTCCAGTAATCTCTGCGTTGTGCACCCTTTCCTCTCACCGAAAAGCACTGCTCTCTTATCTCCATCATCAACAATGACAAATGTGCTCTTTTATTCCACTTTTTTGTTCTTTGCGTTTTGTTGTTTTATTTCGACGGTGAAGGTCCCTTCCCGGATTCAAAGTAAATTTGTGTAAATAATGTAAAAAAAATTACCGTGCAAATGGTATTGTCTCTGTACCACTGTTCTTTTCTGGCCGTTCTTGGTGTGGGGGTGAGATAGTGAGAGACGCTGATCGAGGTCGACTTGGCCTCCGGCCTGACCCACATCCGGCTGCCCGGGGCCTTCGTTTGGCTTGTCAAGGGCGCGTTATTTTGGAGGCCGCCGACTGTTGTGCTCTGGGGCGGCTGAAGAAGGGTTGCGGTGGCGGCGGGGGAAAGGAGGGTCTAGGGATTGAAGTACCGTAGCCGAGCAGTTGATTGAGCGATTGATTTCAACTGGCTCGAGCTGGCGAAGGGTATAGGTTGCGTGCGTGTGCGCCCGTAATGACTCTACATCGGTGCATGATTGTGTCATGCATAATAGACTGCTGTCGCAAATTCAGATCTACACAGTCGTAACTTAATACCCCCCCCCCCTTGTTTTTGTCAATGAAAGCCGAAAGCACTTGTCGTAACTTACACATTAAAAAGAAAACACACGAAAAACACCAGCCAGCGCCAAGGTAAGGTCAGCGCACCGGGAGGTAAAGGGCCTCGCTACGACGTGGAAGAGGGGGCAGAGGGGGAGGCAAGCACACCTGACCCGTTGCTTGTGCCTGCGGCGGGCCGGGAGAGCTGGAGCGAGAGAGGGAGGGAGAGGGAGAGAGTGGGAGAGAGCCGGAGGGAGGTGGCTGCCGCCGCTACTGCTAACTGTTGGAGTTTACACCAGCGGGGCTCGCTCGCAGCATCCAGAACGCCAACAACATTTATTTTGGCACATATCTGTGATATGAGGTGGGCCGCAGGATGGGGATGGGGAGTGGGGAGGTCATACAAAGTGCTTTACTGCACTGTTTGCCCACATCATGTGCAAAAGTAGGATTGATTTGTTTAAATAGTTCTGAACGGGATGCAGGGGAAGCACCCCTTTTCCTTCTTTCGAAATTCCTTCTTGGGGATTCGCGTGCGTAGCTCATACTACGTGACCGCCGGTTAAAACGCAGTGCGCTTCAGGACAATGGCGTCGGCCGGGCGGGGATCTCCTGAATCGACCGGCAATTTTCTGGACAAAATGTTAGCTGCTGGTTTTGTTCTGAATGTTGTGCTCAGGTTTTTATTGCCTCGATCATCATCACGCTTGTGGCTGTACTGTTTGAAACGCCAACGGTCTGGCGGCGTGTCGTCAAATTTCCCAAACCAGGCATAGTTACTCGTCCCAGTGGGCCAAACAGGGTCGGAGTTTCGTCAAGTTGGCGGTAGCAGCAGCATTAGCAGCAGCAGCAGCACAACTAGCTTCTACTCCAGGAGGGATGGACCTCTGGTGACCTCCCCCTACCCCTCCCCTGGTCCCCTCTTACTCACTTGTCACTTGTATCGGAATGAAAACTGAAAGGGGCACATTCTCTCCCCCTCTCCTTGCAGTAGCATATTCCCCTGACCTCCCCCCAGGGGTGCGTGTCCCCTCTTGAAATAGACTTAGGGTGGTTCAGCCGTCGCCTGCCGCCTTAGCCCCGTCCCGCCGAGCCGTGCAACGGCGGCGGCTCAGCCTTGCGTGATTGCTTATCGACCACGCTGCAGTGTAAACTTGAAGACTTTGTGTGACCCCATTTCAGATCGGACCCCTCAAAAACTTCTTTCCCCAGTCAGGCTAGGGCGGCAGTCGTCGCAGGTATCGCCTTATTACGGGGATTTTCCCCCTCTTCCTTCAGCCTTTTCCTATTTTTTTTACTAACTGCACCGTGTTCAATTTATTTCTATCTTGAAACTAAAGTATACTTTTTCTAATGCTTTCTGCTGTCACAATAAATGAGCCGCAATGGGTTGGAAGGCCGCATATTAATGTTGTGCGCTATAAATACTGGAGTCAGATATCTTGTCTCAGGAGAACGAGACGGACCACGGACCCCGATTTTTTCTCAGTCTATTTGAATTATAACGTATGGTCCTCGACCAATGTCGGCGGGGTTCCTCGATGTGCCCTGATACTACTCAACAGACCCATGTTTGTCTTCGTTAGCAGTATCTCTTGAACCTTCTATGTATGCGAGAGACTGTGTAGACTAAGGCGTGTTGATCCACGTGTGTACTCGGTCATGTATGCAGAAGATGATGGCGTGTGCTTGGCCACACTATCTCCTTCGTACTTGATCAAGTACATTAGCTCCTGCATACTTGGCCAAGTACAACACTACCTGCTCCTTGCTTTGATGTGCACCCTCCTCCGTTTTTTTCTTTTTTCTGTTGAATGAATGTCCTCTATCAATTGACGCCCGAGTGTCCCCGGGACGAGCAATACGTAGCGTATGTTTTACAACTGAACTGTTTGTACTTTGCCACCGTACGGTGCTGCTGACACTCACCTTTGCACTTGTCGTTGTTGCCGAGGGGTGCAGGCGTGTACGCGACCTCCGGCCCTTCGACACCCAAGGTGCGGCTCCAACTTTGGAGTGACAGCACCATTATCTGGTGAGAGCGCTGACGCCACGCTGCCGGCGGCGCTGCGTTCCGAGTTAGCTTGATTTCATTTCTCCACCTTGGCGCAGCCGTGCTTCTACGGCAATCTGCACTGTGAATTGCTAAGGAGCGAAATTTTGCATAGGAATGCGTAGAGTTCTCATTCTTCGTGTTGGAATGAATGCCCTCGCTCAAAGCGCACTCTTAAAGGCAGGCTTACAGTGATTTTCACTGTGAGCTACAGTGGCAGCATGCAGGATTTTACTGTAGCTTACGGTGAAAATCACTGTAAGCTTTTAGGAGTGCGATGTCGTATTGCAAGCAATATGATGTTAGTTTTTGTTTTCGTAAAGTTACATTTGGTTTGAATTTGTCAAACCTCTCCCAGTGAGCATCTTTCGGGGTGTTTGCAGGCGTTTATTATCGGTCGTGAAGTGCGGCGGAGGCGACGGAGCCCGTCGGCGACACTCTTAACGACGTGCGAACTGCCCGTTTGTAGAAGACTTCAGATCAGCCTCGTTGTCAGCGCGTCCGCCTTTGTAATTATCTTCGTAGCCTCCTTTCCGGCCTGCGCCTGGGGCTCTGCGCGCCTTAGCCTGGCCTGCTGAGGCGATGAGGTACAGGGAGCGACACTGCAGACCCTGAGGGCTGGCCCTCCCCCTGCGGCGGCTCCTCTTTGGGGATCGGCTTTTGATTGGCCCTGAATTACGCACGAGTCTGAGTCTGGACCTGTAGGTCCACTCCTCTCCTCCCCAGCCGCCGAGGCGTCCTTTGGCTTATTCACACGCTGTTATTGACGCAATAAATCAGGGAGCGTCTCACTGTAAGCTCGCCTAATTTAGAGTGCCTAATTACTATGTAAAGCACGGCGTTATTCGGAAAATAATGGAGCAAATTGGCTCTTCATCACGGCCATGTTAGTGTTGTGAGTCCTTCATGTTTTGCTTTAGAAAGTAAAAATGGTCTAGCTGGACCAAACAGTGGCCCATTATATATTAAAACGTTGTCACAAGAAATTGAACCATTTTAAATTTTTGGTGAGTTTGCAAATACTTGTGCTCTTCCCACTGACCGATTTCTTCGTGGGATCTTGTTTACATATTTTCTTTAACGCATCCCAATTTCTGCTCTCGCCAGGCCGGATGGGGATGCTCTAGTACTGTCTAATCGGGTTCGTCGCTCTTGTACGTCCATTGGCACTGGGGCACGTGAATCTCGTACTTTATGGATGTTCGTGGCGTCCTGTACTGTACTGCTTTGGCGTGTGAAAGTCTAACCTCATGTTGGTTTGCAGGTGACCCTGAACTACGAGCTCACGCCGTCTTCCTCGGGATCCTCACCTCAACAGGTGCGTACGCTGCTCTAAGTCTTTCGTCAACATGTGCGCCTAGTTTCTTTGTAGATGAGGTCAAGACCTGTAGATAATCGGTAAATTGTTCAAAATGTGCACCTGCACTGCAAACCGACAAGCATTTCCCCCTTTAATAATGTATACATCGTAACTCGCCCTTATTTTGAGTAGGTCTTACAATGTGAACTGCTTTCTTAAAGTTGTGGGGAAGTTCCACAGTGGAACCTTTTTGCGAGTACTTTGTCGTCACCGCTCCAGGTGGAGTTGGTGGAGTGCTGGACCCGCTCGCCGGAACCTTTGTGCTCGGATTGTTTGACCGACCGGCTTTTCCTCTTAAACTGAAAGCGGACCAAAACAGGATTTTTTTTCTATGTCTGTGTGGATTTAAGGATGCCCGCCTCAAAAGCGTTACAATATATCCTGTTTGATAATTAATTGAGGGCCGAACAGAGAGTGGCACTTTGCTGAAACAAAGGACCTGTTAAGGTCAATGCATCAAGGCTCTATTTACTAAAGCACTCAGACCTAATCGCAATTGCACCATCACGGCGATTACTAACTGAACCCAAAACATCCTTAACGCCTGTATTTTCCAGTGTATTTTCCTGAGATGGCACGGCCCGGTCCCTCAACAGCTTGAGGTACTCTCGTTTTAAGTTGTACAACAATCACAAACGTTATTGTGTGTGACATTTGCGCGCGGCATTCTCATCTGGACAGTGCTGTATCTCTGCATTCCGGCCTCCACCACCAAATAGCACGCGCCGCTTACCGCTACTCTGTATACGAACTGTCGTTTTCAATGAGCTGCGCTGCTCCCGCTGCAAACGACCAAGGGAAGTAATCAGGGAAATGCCCTGGCCGACGACGGCCGCCCCGGCCAGGCCGCAAGGGTTGAGGCGCGGCAAAAAGGGGGAAAAATTTGGCTGGCGAATGGCCAAAACAAGCGAATGCCTGGCTGGTTATCGTTTGGCGTAAGGCTTGCGGGCC
>NW_026267405.1:207165-208440 GCF_000697945.3 Frankliniella occidentalis | reverse complement strand
CCGTGGCGCCAGGGTGGGCGGGCCCCGCGCGGGGCTGCCCCAGAACGCACCTACGTCACGCACCCCATGCGTCTTTGTCCGAGGCGTAACTCGCGTCGCGCCGCTGCTTTCACCTGTGATTACAGGCTGCCACTGGGGCCGCAGGGAATACTTCAGGCCCAGCAGGACCCCCACGTTCTGGGGCGCGGCAGGGGCTCAGGGACGGCCACAGTCAGAGCATGGTTCATATACATTCTGCTTGCCGTGTTTCGATAGTATCCAAGACTGTCTCTACAGTGTGGCTGCGGTGAAAACATTCTTTTGCATAAATCACAGAAATGTAAAGTCCGAGTATTATCCTTACGAAATTCTGGTCAAACTAAACGCCATGGAGTTGATAAAAAGATTTCATTGAACAAATGAAAATGTCTTGACACCTGTCCCACTTGTCCTGCTCTGGCTGCCGGTTCACTTGGTGCACTTATGCATTGAAGCCGGTGGACTTGTTCGTTAGAAAGGGCTCTCCCTGGTGATAACCTCTCGAAAGGAGTGGTGGCGTGGCGTGGCGTGGCGGAGCCAACTTCACTCGACGGGATTGGGCGGATCCTGCAGCAGCAAACGCGGACTGAGAGGTTGGCGGGAATCTTTTCTAATCAGGAAGAATACTACACCGGAAAAAAAGGCGTGGGGCTTGACGGGCACGGGGGAAAAAGAAATGGGGCGTGCGACCGGAGCTTGCGGGGCGGACTTCTCCGCAAGCAACTCAGTCCAAGTTATGAACTTCTCTCGCTGCCTCGCTCCCACCCGCACCCCACCCTTCACCTGTTATACCCTCCCAAGCTCGCACTCTATCCCCCTAGCCATCTCTAGCTCACCCTCCTTCTCCGACCCCGCCCCTCGCCAACCAACTCTCCGCTGATGAGGGGTGTCGAGTCGACCGTCCCCCGGTCCCTACGAGGACCCCCCAAACGAACCGACTCGGGGCGCAAAGTCAGAATGTGTTTCAGCTGTTATAAAGCCTCGCCGAAAGGCAGCCATCTCTTGGAAGCATATCTCGAGGCTAAGGCTAAGGATTTCATTTTAATGCTCCTCTACCGTTAATTTGGGACGGTTGCATTACCAAATCCCGTTGCTTGTCCCATTGGAGAACATTTGGTCTGGACTGGTGCGTCACGACCACGGGCTGGCTGTAATGAAGTCTGAACACATCTGAACCGCTTTATCTTACAAGGGTGTTTCTTGTACACACGCGACCGGGCTGCTGCCTAAACAGTTTCTTATTTTTATTTTACTTAA
>NW_026267405.1:192870-197300 GCF_000697945.3 Frankliniella occidentalis | reverse complement strand
GGAGGGGCGGACCCTGCTGGGGTTCGTGTTTCACGGTAATCCATCGACACCAGACGCCACTCGCCCCACCAACCCCATGCGGCGGCGTCTTACTCCCTCCCCACCCCCACACCCGACCACACCCCCGCTGCCCGGCCCAGAGGGTGCCAGACCACGTGGCTGATACGCGTGTCGATGCATGCGAATAGTATGTATGTAGGCCGTAGGTGGCCTCGCCCACTCGTCGTCTCCCTATCATCTTGATTTCCTTAGCTCTCGGGAGAAAAAAAAACTGTTGAGGTTATGGCTCGCACTTCAAAATGGACACTGTAATTCTGCAACATTGACTACACTGATAAATGAAGTGCTCCACCTTCCAGAATAGGAAGTTGTGGTAAGTGCTTGTGCGTGCAACTCCTCTATTTTTATGTGCATTTATCAGGACAGAGCGGTTGGGATTTAGACACAATAATATTAAATAATTAATGTTGTTTGTTGTTTTTTTTTGTTTTTTTCTCATTCACTGCTGTCTGACGTCTGTAGGAGTGAGTCTGTCCAGGTTCCCCCGATGAGGCTCGTTCACCGCTCGTCGGTGGCTGCTGTTTCGATGTTTGCCTTCATCAGTTACCTTTTTAGAGCCGGATGGTGTGCGGACGTGCCACGCACTCTCATGCATTCGGCCCAGTTTGGACTTAACTTTAAGTTGGGCAGGGCCCACATCCTCACTTATAAACGGATCTTAGCTGATACTTTATTTTAAATCTCGCTCAGCCGTCTTGTTGCCTGTCTCAATACCTCCCCTTTCATGTTTTTACTTCGTGGTACACCAAGAAAAGCACATTGGTTGCACAAAGATCATGCGCTAAACACAATCCTCAATTTTCGTTGTACCAATAAGCAGTATGAACGCGGGTTGTGATAGATAAATGTTCTCCGGGCTTCAAGCGCATTTCTTGTGCCAAGAACACTTTCATTTTCAGCGTAGTCTTTATCAGCTTATGCTATGGTTTCACACGGACCGCACAGCTCTGCTGTGTGTGTGTGTGTGTGTGTGTGTGTGTGTGTGAGAGAGAGAGAGAGAGAGTGTATTCTCTTCCGTCCTTGAGGAGCATCATACGCCGTTTTGTGGTGAGCTAGCGTGTGTGTTTTGGGCCCACCGCTACGCCGCGGGGTCTACTATACCCTTCCCCCGACAGCACGAACCAGAACGCTTGGTGCCCTAGGAAACCTTTTTACAGAAGCAACTCTCAGACGTAAATGTGGCTTCTCGCTGCTGCCTCTTGAAGCCCCTGGGCTGTGAGATTATTTGTTGCCCAGCATACACGCATGTTCGTAGTCCAGTTCTATAGTTCTCCCGCATACTCTGTGCCAACACTACTTCCAGAAAAAAAAAAAGCACTTGAAAAAGTAGTTGTATGTTTTACGGGAAAATTTTCCACAATGTGTGCGTCGCAAATTTACAACGTATAATTGCAAAATAAAAAATTACAGAATATGTTGTGAAACTGAAAAGATATTTATTTCACAGTCAAAACGTCACGCAACGCACACATCTGGTCAGGTCTGCTCGAACTGTACTCGTCTTTGAATGACAAGGGACACATGCCTTTTGCATGGATTCTTGTGACACAATGATCTTGTGTATCCTCTTTACACACACAACTTCCTTCCATTTGGTGTGCCTTGCTTCAACAATTTAGAAACTGATGTATGTTGTGTGTTTTTCTGCACGGACGGATGGGATACCTCAAGAGGCACAAAAGTGGTTGGTTTGCCCTCAGAAGGAACGCGTTCGCTCTCCCAACAACGAAGTCGTTCCCTCGACTAAATGTTGGTTTCTAGAGCTGAAACTAGTTAGTTATCCGAAAATCAATCAACGCTTTGTGACTCCCTTTTTCCGTGTACAAGTGAACAAGTCGCGCTCTCTGTAATGCGAGTGCTCGCGCCCCCCCGGCGGCGGCGGAACCTTGTAGCGCCAAGGCTGTCGGGCCGGGCCGGGCCGGGCGGCCGCCGGGCGGACGCACACGTATCCAGACTAATCCGGTCGGGCCCGGGCTGGGCCCCTGTGAGGTAGGCGGGCCCGGCGCGCGGCCGTGCCCTGGAGCGCGCTGCGGTTGCCTACCCCGAGGCCCGCGGGCGCTTGGCGAGGCCGGCCGGGTTAGGGAAGGGGCGGCGGTGTATAGTGGGGGGCGGCCGGAAAAGCGCCGGCAACACAGAACAGCGGCAGTCGGCACATCCATTACCGACGCGGCTGGATTTATGGCGGAGGGACGTAGCGCCTATGACACAGTTACTCACTTACACCCCCTACCCCCCTACCCCCCCCCCTCTCTCTACGTTCACAAACGCAGGACACGCAAAACTGCAGTGCAGCGCTGCCTCGTTGGGTTTTAGCAAACAACGATTGTAGTCATAGTCCGTTTTGTTAACCCTTTATTACATGGTTTCTGTTTCGCTTTTACTGTTGTCATTACAAACACCGTTTGCATATTTTCTGTTAGACTTTATTATCTACTAGCATTTACAACAATCTGTTAACCAATTCTTTGAAAAATAGCTGGAGATTTACGGAAAATTTTCTATGGAGTTTTTAGTAAAATTACACGCACGTTTCGAATTCATCGACGAGCAGAATTGGGCTGTCACAAATTTTTAACGTATTGATTTCAAAACGTATTGTAAATTGACGAGGACATTTTTCGCTTGTTTTCAATTGTCTCGCCCGATTCCCCGCGTTTCATTATTCTTGTCGTTATCGGGACGGCGGCGTCCTCGTGGTTGGTGTGCGGAGCGGAGGTCCTGGATCTGGGGCGAGAGTGGAGGAGCAGGGCGGAGGTGCAGGCGGGCACGGTGTGGGCCATTTACCTAACAGTAAAGCAGACAATGGAAAGGCTCGCCCGCTGGTATCACCCCCTTGCAGCAGAGGCCTGCTGCCGCTGGTCTGGTTGTTAAGGGAAAGGGGGAGGGGGCAAACAACACACCGTCCGCTGGGTCCCGCGCCAGTTTATTTGGAATCCTTTCAGCGGGAATGCGGATGCATTTTCTGCGAAACGCGTTGTTGCTGCCGTTGTTGCTCCGCCGCACGTGGTAAAAAGGAAGGGAGATCCCGAAAAAAAAATATTGTAGCGTGGTGGCAATTTGCACCAGCCGGTCGCTCAAAGAAAAGCCCTGTGGCGTCTGCAACGGTGAGGAGCAGAGCACCATCCTGGCTCGGGAAAGTGTATAGCGTTTCAAACGATATCTGCAGTCTCCTCAGTGTTAGCGAGTCCGGCCGGGTGCCACCCGGGGACGGCTGCCCCGGCGAGTATACAGTCAGTTGCCAGGCCCTGCCTGCCGGGTGCTCCCAAGCGGCTCGTGCCGGATTGTCTGCCTGCCAGCAGGTCTGCCGATTGTAATTAAGTTGTCAATCTCCGCCGCTCGTACCTCCCCCACTCCCCACTCCCCTCTCTCTCTCTCTCTCTCTCTCTCTCTCTCTCTCTCTCTCTCTCTCGGTCGGGTGGGGATGTGCGTGAAGGGGTTTCTTCTCAATTTCGTCGGAAAGTAGCCCGGCCGGCCCTGCTCGGCCCAGTAGCGTCGCCGCCGCCTGGCCGCTGCCTGCGGTGCGGTGCGGTCATGGGTTCGGTGAAAGGCGGTTGGCCGGCCCGGCCGGTCGGTTTGGCCAGTCTGGTTTTCGGGTATGCGGCGAGTGAGTGTGTAGGCGCGGCGGCGGGAGGATTCAAATGACGCGCCTTTGGATGAGGGTCGGACGTTTGCCTCGTGGCCTGAGCCAAATTAGCTCGTTGAAAATGCTCTCGTACACGGCAACGGTTCGTGGAGTGCGTATAACGCCTGCCTGCTCTAGAAAATGTCGTTTTGCTTTTCACACAGTTCACGCTTTTTCCCCTGCAGCCCCCTTGTGTCTGTCTCGGATGGGCTCCTCTGCACATTCTCATCACTCCCTGCCCCCGTATAGTGTACAGCGGCGTGGTCCGCGCGAACGGCCGGGTGGAGGGGGAGGCAGCGGGGCCGGGGTAGTCGGCACCGGCGGCGGCTATTGTTAGGACTACACAAACCGAACATATATATCTCTTTCTCACTCTGTCTGGGCCGCATGACGTTCTGCCTTCTTCTCATCGGCCATTATACGCACCGCATACTTCCTGACATTCCTCCTCATATTGCTGTATATATTGTGATCTTATATTAATCTACCAGTCCTTCGTCAATTTCACCGCATTGGATAGGGTGCTTTGCAGAGACCTTCATACAAAAAACACCAAAGAAGTATGCCGTGTTTTTTGCACGACCATTTTTAACAGACCGGCCAAGTGACACCAGTAGTGCCGGCAGCTGATCCGGCAGCAGATCCAGCAACAGCTCCGGCGGCAACTCCAGCAGCGGCGGCCTGATTGGACGATCCGCTTTGCATTCCTAATCCCGCAGCCCGGGGGGCGGCGCGGGGGCGGGCGGGC
>NW_026267405.1:188104-192020 GCF_000697945.3 Frankliniella occidentalis | reverse complement strand
TTAAACAGGGCGGGGCGGGGCGGGGCGGGGCGGGGCGGAGGCGAGGCGACCCGCCTCAGAAGGCCTGCGCTGCCAGATAAACACAAAAGAAATGTGGCCCCCGGCCGCGAGCGGCGCGGCGGCGGCGGCGGCAGCAGCGACGGGGAATAATGTAAATCCAAGCGAGGGAGTTTACGACATAGCCCGGGTGGGGGCTTTAGCGGTGCAAAATGTGCAGCAGCAGCTGCACAAGTGGGGAGGCGGACGGGGTCTGAATTTCCTCGTCTGTCGCTGCCGCCCCGCCGCCGCCGCCACCGCGCCGCTCGAGTGACGAGGCTGCCCGTCTGTCTGCCTGTCCGTCTCCTTGTCCTACACCATTGTGTCGTGTTGCTCTCGCGGGGCTCGTTCGCCTTATTCCAAACTTGTGCTGCCGCTGCCACCGCCGCCCGCGCTGACTGACGTGCTAACCGCGTCCTCGGCTGCTTGTCCCGCCCGCCGACTGCTTCCGGGGGGTGGTCCGTGAGCCCCGCGCAATGTTGCGTTGCAGAAAGGATTTGTGCGGCGGATACGGTCGTGCAAACGGAGAGGGCGGCTGCTCGAGGCTGACTGTCAGGCTTCTGGTTTACATACGTTGGAATGCGTTACCCGCCCGCCCGAGTTCTCAGCTAACCGTAAACCCGTGCACTGGGTACTGGGGGTGTCCCGTAGACCGTGTACTCTTTTTTGGGGGGTTACGCTGTACTGCAGGCAGACGTGCAGGCAATTTGTTGCCATTGTTCACCCTTTCATGGCGTAACTGTGACTGTATTGCAGCGCAACACTGGAGTTCTATTTCAGTGGGACAGCCTTGCTGCTGTGGCTGCGAGTGGAGGACCGGGACGTCGTTGTCTTGCGTTGGCTGCAAGCAGTACATTTCCTCTCTTGCAACTGTTCGGATTTCCAGAGAATGATGTGGTTCCGGGCCCGAGTGCCATGCCGAGCCGTTGACATAACTCTGATCTCAGCGCTCGCATGCCCCGCGCCGGTAGCTCATGCCTGGCGGGGCCGGGCGAGGCGTGGCAGGGCGCCGAGGTGCATCTGACGACGATTAGGGTAAATAACCGTCCAACGTGCTCTATTCCTGCCGGGTTCACCTTGGCGGTCGTCGTGTCTCTCGCTTGTTAGTCGCTGCGGTGCAGCATCATCTGTTTTGCGCCGCTGACCGCGCGCGCCGTGTTATGACGCTAATTCTGGTAAATGTTTGCCCAAAGTTGGGCGTTTTGCTCTGCGGCCTTTCCCCCTCGTGCGCTGCTTGTCGAGAGTGAATCAGAGTTACAATAAATAATGAAATGCGACAGGGAAGGCGAAAGCCTCCCCTCCGACCCTCTTTCCCCTCGCGGTGACTGATGGCATGACGCGACCATGACGTTTATTTCTTGTTTGACGTCCGCGCCTGTTGCCTGCTGATGGCGGCGTCGTGTGTTTTGTTATTAATGCAGTGTTTCTTAGCCAAACGCCGTTTGTGTTTTCTTTATTTTCACGTTCTCGCCGCTACGCCACTTTATCGCTACCCCCTCCCCCCTTTTCATACTTGCTAGTCACTCTGTTTTCTTTCCTGGTTTTCCCCCTAAAAAGGAGTGATTGTTTTTTTTCTCTGATCGATTTGTCTTTAGTGTCTGCACCATTCTCCCTCGCTCTTCAAACGCACGTCTGTAGTAAACTCAATACTGTGTGGTTGATGGATAGTTATGTAGACAGGATTGTGTACCCAGCACTTACAAACACATACGCCGCCAAAACGCGTTACTATTTCTACCATTTCACCTCAATTTCTTTTCCATGAATCCCGCTTCGCCGCTCCGCCCCTCTCGTAAGCCCCACGGGCCCGCCGCAACCCCCCTGAAATATGCACGGCGCTCCCCGGCCCTCTTTGCGCCCACCGCGGCGATTAGGAGAGAAAAGAGGCTTTTAAATGAGGTCGAAAGTCAATCAAAGCCGTTTATTTATGCCCCCGCGCCGCCGCCGCGCCGCCTCGACAGAACTAGTACTCTTCCAAACTTTCTGGGAAGAGCTTTTTCGGCCCCAGCCCGCTCCTCGCTTTGCCCCCGCGTGACTTCCGCGCTCCCTCCCTCACATCTAGTCTATCCCCTGCCCCCCCCCCTTCTCTCTCTTTCCCTTTTCTCTCTCTCTCCCTCTCTTGCTCCCTCTCTCGCTCCCTCTCTCACTCCCTCTCTCTCTCCCTCTCTCGCCCCCTCTCTCACTCCCTCTCCCTCTCTCGCTCCCTCTCCCTCTCTCTCTCTCTCTCTCTCTCTCTCTCTTGCTCCCCTCCTGCTCCCTCTCTCGCTCCCTCTCTCGCTCCCACCCCCCAGCAGCAAGCCTGCCCCGATCCCTGCCGATGCGCGCGATCTGGTTTTACGGTGATCGTGGTTTCAGGGATCACATGTGGCGAGACGTAGCAGCGCGGGGTGGATCGCGGTGACAATGGGGTGCCTCGGCGAGGGGAGCGCGAACAGGGGGGGCGGGGTACCAACCAGACCAGCAGCAGCAGCAGCAGCGGCAGCAAAAGCCGTATTTTCTCTGGCTTCTGTGGATGCGCGGGAATCAAGTACGATGGATCCAGTCCCGCGCGTTGCGTCGCCACATGGCGGTCGTCGCCTTTGGAGATGGGCTGCTTCTCCTCGCGGGGTTATTCGGCGCTGGGCGTGCGAGGGCGTGCGAGGGCGTGTCGGCGTCTGATTCCCTTTATGGGGGTTACCCGGCTACTGCTGCCAAGGCACCTGCCTCCACGTTCGCTGTCACCCCACGCGGGCCACGGCAGCGTAAAACACATCAAATGTCTTGGTACACCTAAGAAAAATGATTGGCAGTTGGCAACCTTCTTATGGTTGGCTCAGGGAGCGCCATAGATTATGGTTGAGGCGCCAATGACAATGCGATAAAAACCATACCGTTCTCACAAACACGATAATAGGTATATTTTGCATCAACCATAATTTAAGGCGTTCACTGAATTAACCATGCGAGGGTCACTATAGCTTATCATGTTCCTACATGTAAAAAAAACCGGAAATGAATTCAAAATTGATAACTCGCACACTTTCACGGAACCAGCCCTGATTTTGGGTTTCCCCGCTTCACTGTAAGGAAATGTACGTAAATGACGCCTCTGGCTCTACAAAGACTCTCCAACTAGCGCGCGGCGCCACACAGCCAGTTTGGCCGCTCGCCGCCCCAGCCCAGCTACACCCTCTGCTCTATACACCTAGTCGTCTTCCCCCCTCGCACAAGGTCGCCGTTGTTCAGGCGGCAGCAGGCTACCGGCGCGAAGCACATTCAAATCTTTTGCGCCATTGTGTCTGGGCGGCGTAAGGGGCAGGAATACACCCATGGGACTGTGGAGCGAGAGAGAGAGGGTGAGGTGGGCGGGTTGTTAGGCAAAGGGCGAACAGGGCGCGCGGTAGGGGTGGAGAGGGGCGGAGTAGTTGCGGGAAAGGAGAGGAAAAGGAGGGCGAGGCGGGCGCTCTGCGCGGCCAGGGCCTATACCACCGGGCCTACCTCCTCTACCACCGCGCGCAACAACAATGGGGCCATTTTGTGTCGAAGGAACGCATAACACATGGGCCCCGCTGGCGCTCGGGCCGCCGCGCTGCCCCCGCCGTACCGCTCCCCGCCGCCCGCGCCGCCACCCCCGACAGGAGGGCCTAGATTGCCCGCTGCTGCCCAGCTCGGCTCGCCCCAATTCATCAGGCAACGCTCTGTGTTGGCCGGGGGCGCAGCGGGCACGAGTGAGGGGCACGGCGGGCCCGAGTACGAGTGAGGAGGTGCGGCGGTGCGGAGGAGAGACCACCACCGCCGTCGGCGCCGGCGGCCTGAGCGGGTGTCCCTCGCGGTTTGGTGCCTCTGGGACTAATTGTGCGCAATGAGGCGCAGGCTTCTCGTCGGCGAGCCTACCCCCCCT
>NW_026267405.1:180035-181741 GCF_000697945.3 Frankliniella occidentalis | reverse complement strand
CCTCCCTACCCTCCCCCTCTGTTAGAAGAAGAGCGGAGAAGGTTCCGCTGCGAAGCTCGCGATGCGACTTATCAAGTGCTTTTCTACCGAGATGTGCAAAAGGGGAGGAGAGACATGGGAGAAAGGGAGGGGGGAGGACGAAAAATGAGGCCGGGACACCCTGTCGCTCTCTGCTTGCATGCTGCTCTGTTATTATCCTCCCCTGCAGAAACTTTCGCACAGCTTCCCCCTCATCCCGCCCTCCTCACTTCTCTCTTCGTTTGGCGGACGCCACGCCGAGCCACCCCGTGCCGTGGCGCTGGCGGTTAGCGGCGGCGGAGTAGAGCTAACAACAACTCATTCGCATGAAAGTACAGGGACAACAGCGTCTCCACTGCTATGTGTGTGTGGGAGAGAGGGGGTGGGAGAGAGAAGGGTATAACCTGGCTTTCTGTAATTGGGAGTACCTACTGTTTGTCAGCATAGCTGGAGGGAACAGCTTTGGGGTGAAGGTGCAAGTGCCACGCCAATCCTGTTACTGTTTGCTGTCACGTTCCCTCGCGCACATGGCGCTTAGTGCGATTTGGCTGACGGAGTCGTCATACGATCGTCACTAGGTCGTCACTCGGTCAGTTCTCTGTAATTCTGTGTACAAAGTCGCCTGTAATCCGCCGAGCTACAATCCCTTTTTAACCAATTCAATCCACCACGGAATTAGCTCGGAATTAAAATGATCTTTTAGTAACCATTTGTAATCCCTGTTATCGGACTCTAACCATGCAAAGGTCCGACGATGTGGTGGTTGCCCCCATGGAAACCCCCAGGGAAACGTTTCCCTTGTGTGAAAACAATTTCCATTCTTGCAAAGAACAAAATCCTTGCTTTATACAGCCACGAATTTCAGTAAATTTTTACTGACATAAAATAATTCGAGGGGTCCGCCACTCTCCAAGTGGGTGTACAACGAGTTGCGTGGGTATCCGCGAGTATTCGAGAGTATTAGCGAGTATCCGCGAGTTTATGCGAGTAATGGCGAGTATCCGCGAGTATTAGGCAAGTATTTGTCGTTTTTTTCGCGAATTTTTCGCGAGTTGTAGCGAGTATCTTGCGAGTATTTTTCCTCGTGTACAACGAGTTGGCGAGTGGGGGACCCCTCGAAATAATTTCGTTTTGTTTTTCGCGCGGTCAAAATCAAGAAATTGTCCATATTGAATTTAGTCATATAGAAGGTAACGATTTTCTGGGGTGCGTGCTGTTAGTCACACGTTACGTTTTGTCACGCGGTCTTGCGTTGTTGGCCGCTCGTTGTCGCGGGTAACGCGGGCGGCGAGGAGCTCTTGACGTGTGCTTCCTACGGCGGGCAAACATGAACATGCTGCTGCACTATGCTCGCATGCGCCACCCGGGAGTTGGCGGGGGAGGGGGGGGGGTGGTAGCGCAGGGTGGCAGTTTATTTGACGATCTCATTTCCGGTTGTTAATCGCGTCACGTGCCTCTTAACTCTCCAGCCGCTGAAGTGAGGTAAAGGGGGAAGAGAAGAGAGGTGCGGGTGTGGGGATATGGACGTGGGGGCGGCGGCGGCCGTGCTGTGTTTCTCTGTAACCAACCGGCAGAGCCTATTTACCCTCAGCGCTGTGGTCGTCCGCGCGCACACAGCGCCGCGGCGTGTGCTGCGTTTGTACTTTGGTCTGCTGAATCCTAATCCTAACGCCCCCTCTCCCCGCTCC
>NW_026267405.1:178316-179985 GCF_000697945.3 Frankliniella occidentalis | reverse complement strand
CTCCGGGCCTCATGAACAAACGGCTGGAACACCTCACCTCATGCCGCCGTTGAGCAGCACTCTGTTCTGTTTCCTGCATAAGGTTCTGAATAGTCGCGTCTGTCCGAAAGTTGTAAAGCGCGAGAGCGAGAAAGAGAGAGAGAGAGAGAGAGAGAGAGAAGTGGGAGGGGGGATGTAAAAGAGTAAGAGAGTGTGTGAGCGAGAGAGAGGGGGCAGGAGGCGGGGTGGGGGTGGAAGGAAAGGAAGAGTGAAGGGAGAGAAGAAAAGGGTTGGGCGGCGGCGTGGAGGCGGAGGTAGCAGGAGCGCGTCTGGCGTCTGGTCTTTCAAAGGCGATCGGCCTTACGTCATGCCAAATGTCTGGCAATGTAAATGCTCTCCCCCCGGCCGCGTGCTTACCTACGCCGCTCTCTGGCACCGAGCCAAAAACCGGCCCCTTCTCCCCCCCTCCCTCCTTTATGTCTCGTCTATACTACCCCCCCCCTCCCCTCTCCTCCCCCTTTCCTCCACCTTCCCCCAGCCGTCAGACGCTCGCATATTCGCTGCTGTCGACTGGCGGAAGGACTCACCTGTGTCGGCCGTGGGCAGCAGATCATCAGTCGAGAGCTGCCGGGTCCCTGTACGAGTGAAGGCAAAAGTGGCGAGTGCGGTGGACTCGGAGAAAGAGAAATATGGCGGGGATGGGAAGGGGAGGGAGGGGGATGGGGTGGGTGCTCGACCGCGCGGCGCCTCGGTCGGCCCGCACTTGCCATCAGCTGGTCCGCTGCCTTGGCCCTGCGCCCGCCAGCGGTTCCCCTCGCGACCGGCCGGTGGCGCTGGCGGGGCGCGCGCGCGCGTCCGCTTCCGTGACGGCCGCGTCTTGTTGTAGCGGGGTCGTGGGGCGTGGTGGGGAGGGGCGTGATTGGGTGGGTAGGGGGGCGGGTCAACTGCCGAGTGGGGCTTTGAGGCGGTCACTGGTCAGCTTGGCGCTGAGGGTCGGCCGGTGCAGCCCGCCCGCCACCAGGTTCTGGTCGTGCCGATGCTCCCCGCCAGCCAGCCAGCCCGCCCCTCCTCCTCCCCCGCAGTTCCTCCTCCCGCGTCTATCCAACCACATCCCCTTCTTCTTCTTTCTGCTATTTATATCGGGCCAGGCCTGTGTTCCTCGCCGCCAGAGCGCAGCACCCGGTGCTGGGCGCCGCTCTGGTCAAGGTGTGACGAGGTCAAGGACGTAGACGTCATCCCTGCAACGTAGCGCGCCAGAGAATGAGACAATCCTATTTTATTTTTGTCAGGTTCGCACTGTTAGAAAAAGCTTGCTGTGGAACCCATCGTAAAAGTGCAGGAGATTCGCAGGTATCGCTACAATTTTTCGATCCCCGGCATCCTTTAGTTAGCAGTACCACATACCTCATCACCTCTGACTCGACACTCGACACATAATTATGCTGTAATCGCAGTCAGTCTGATGAAAAGCGAGGTGAAAAGTGACTGTTAATTACTCGTCCCGGGACTCATATCTCACCGACGTCACATCTACGCAGGCGCCCATATCTCATTTAGAGTTCATAGTCCCAACGTCGTTTCTACTACTGCTTTTGCCTGCTAGCTGGACCGGAATCCTGCGACTATCGCGACGTTATACGGCCCCTAAGACGCACAACAGTTAAAAGAGGCTGCAACCAACAGAAGCAAA
>NW_026267405.1:168467-169856 GCF_000697945.3 Frankliniella occidentalis | reverse complement strand
GCTCTCGCTCTCTCTCATGCATCTCTTTTTCTTTTGTTGTGGCACATATCGGGCGTCTAGTCGGCGTACGCCCGCCGACGCCCTGGATCTTCTTGTCGCGACTGTCCAGAGGTTTTATTTCCCCGTCTGCCCACCTACGCCCGCTATAGTGTCCGTCTGTCCGTCCGCCGGCGCCCGGCCGGGGATGAAAGTGGGTCGGTGATCAAATACATGCGATTTCGCAGTGAAATGGTAAGCAGGTTAGGTTATATGAGGGGCGGCGGGAGAGATAGGCGGAGGGGGAAGGGGAAGTGGGGGGTAAAGCGGCGCACCCCGTCTGCGATGGCGAGCGGGGCGGGGGACGACGGGCTGGAGGAGGGGGTGGCCGGTGCGGCGGGTACTGAGCGATTGATAAAAATACGTGGAGCGCGCGCTCGCTCGGCCGCGCAGCACCGCGCTTGAATATTCATGGGGGTGCGCCTTGCCATCAGTAGTAATCCGCTGTCCGGTGGCGGCCGGCTCGGCTCGGCCCGACTGGACTCGGCTCGACTCCGGCCCGACCCGACTGGACTCGGCTCGACTCGGGCCCCCGGCCCGACTTGACTCGTCTCGGCTCGACTCGGCCCGACTGGACTCGGCTCGACTCGACTCGGCTCGACTCGGCTCGACTCGGCTCCGCAGCCCCTTGGCTCGGCGCTGGTGTGGTAGTCGCTGGCTGCTGCTGCTGCTGCTGCTGTTGCTGGATTGGACTGAAAAATAACGATTTAGCAAAAAAACACGAGCGCGCCGTGTTAAGCAGCAGGAACGGAGAATGCGAATGGGAACAGCGCGCTGGCAACGACTCGACGCCTCTGTATTCCTTTTTTCTTTTTCTTTTTTTGCCTTTATGAAATGGCACCCTCTTTGGAAGCAATTCTAACATTGTGGAAATCCGCAAGCGGACTTGTTCATTACCACCGTGCTTGTTTCGGACTCCCGGTCCCGCCGCCGCCACGTGATTTCTGCGCATCCATTTTGAATGAGACGCGTTCGCGGGAGCCCCGGCCATCGTGGTGTAAAATATGTAGACCCCGCCCCGCCAGTCCTTGAGGATTTTCCCGAGGCCTCGTTTGGGGTAAATGTGTTAATTTATCATTTAGCTTGGCTGCCCCGATGAAGCACCTCCCGTGGGGGGTTGGGGCGGGGCGGCCCCCATCATTGTCGACTCTCTTTCCGGCAGCAGCACAAGCTGTTAGCCGTACATCCTCACTTTGCCGGACTTTGGAAACATGGCCGAGGCCATTAATTTGGCTGGGGAGGTGGAGCTGCGGAGGCTGCGGAGGTGGCGGATGGGGGACGGTGGCGGAGGGCAGGAGGAAGGTAGTAAAAGGTTAAGGCCCCGGCTAGTTAGTGGTCGAGAATCCCTCCCCC
>NW_026267405.1:163044-163907 GCF_000697945.3 Frankliniella occidentalis | reverse complement strand
CCCCGCTCCTCCTCCCCGCCATCACCGCTGTTCATCCCCATACCCATTTCTTTTACTCACGCGCCTCCCTCCTCTTCTTCCACAGGTTTTTAACATTTGAACGGATTCAAGCCCCTCCATTTCACTTTACTCGCCTCTTTTTCCATTCACCCTTTTTGGGGAAGAGATTTTAGCGAGTCTTAGCAAGTAATGGAATAATGAAAGATTCAAGCAAGTTGTCAGGCGACCCCGGAAATCTGGGAAATATCCGGAAACCCGGTAAAATTCTGCTGGGTTAGTGCGGCAATTTTTCATTCAGTCAGCAAAATGTTTACAGGTCTGTTTGACTCGCGACTTTTGCACTGATATATCTCTTTATCTTTAACCTCCAAAAAAAACGGCAAATTTGCTCCAATCAATTTTCAAAATATCCTGAAATGACGTCGATCTTTGACTAGAAAAGATGGATATGCCCTGGAATTTGAAAATTGGTCGCGGGCCGACACCATGTTAAGGATGCTCTTTTTTTTTCCTTGCCTGTGGCACCTTCGGACAGCGACCACATACAGCCCCTCTGTTGTGACTGTTGTGTCGCCCCGCGCTCTTGACGCATGCCCCGTGCTCATGTTAATGCTTGGCCGCCACGGCATTACAAAAAGGTGACGAAGACAAAAGATGTTTCCGCTATTTTTCCCCCTTTTTTCCCCCCGAGGCTCTTGTTTGCTGCTTAATACCTCAATTAGAGGGTCTGCCCCATTTAATCCTTTTTTCTCGACCCGCCCCACACACTGAAGAGAGAGAGAGAGAGAGAGAGAGAGAGGGGGGGTGGGAAGTGAGAGAGAGAGGGGGTGGGAAGTGAGAGGGGTTGGGTGAACGGGAGAGAA
>NW_026267405.1:155876-162994 GCF_000697945.3 Frankliniella occidentalis | reverse complement strand
AAAAAAAATACAACACAAAACGCCTCCCTCTCGCTTGCCCGCTCGGTTTCTCCCGCTCTTTTTCGCTCTAGTAATGTGACAAACAGAACGCCCGCGTGCTGTCTGTGCCCCATGGCTTGCTCCATCTTGTGATGGCTGTCCTCTGGCGAACGCGGTCGTGCCACGCTACGACACGCCCCCAGAAATCCACGTGGTGGTGGTGCACGTCTGGAAAAGAGACGGCAGAGATGCTTCTTTCTGCTGCTGCTGCTGCTGTTACCTTTGATGTCACAAAATTTCTTCGCTCTCCTCTGCCGAGGAGCGCGCTGGTTGCTGAAGCCTCCCGGCCGCCTACGCTCGCTCCAGTGTCGTGACCAAGTGCGACTGAAGCAGCGAGTTCATGAGCGAGGGTAAGGGTGCTGTGACTGAATCTAGGACACTGTAAAATTCTTGCAAATACATCATTTGCAAGCACGTTATCAGAGGCTTTGCCGAGTACTAAGAATATCTTTGCATTCTTTGCAATTTCAAAGGATGCAATTTCAGTAAATACTCTGGAGGTTGCGAAGCATGCCCAGCCTGTGTAGAATAAACAGTGAAGCAAGCAGAAATTAAGGTCTATGTGGTGCGAGTGGAAGGATGCTGCTGAAGCAAGAAGCAGCTGCTCAGGCCCATGCAAGTAGTGGAGTACTGCGTAGGAATTTTTTGCCAAATTAAAAAAGAAGTTTGTCAAATTTGAAAAAACATTCTTGAGCATAAGCGAATTTTTTTATTTGTTACAACTAAAATTTCAGTGGCTTCGGCAACGTCAAATTTCGTTGTTAGAAAGATATCGTTTTCTGCATGGAGCAGGTCCTTGAGTGAAATGCCGTGAATGAAGCAGAAAGCAGCAGGTCAGGGCGATCCAGTGAGGTATGCTGCTGTGGTGACCGAAGCAGAAGCCGGGCGCTGAGATGCGACGCGTCTAACTGCGCGGACGTGTGGCCGGAGCGACATTACGTCTGCTCCAGACCACCTGCCTGCCTTTACGACCCATCACGGGTGGCATGGCGGCTGCAGCAAGCGCGGGGAGCACGGCGGGAGTAATGTTTCGCTCCGTGCGGGATTTGTTAAATTAAGTAAAAGGTGGTCTTTTCTAGTAGCTTTAACGTTTTCGCCATCTTTACGCGGCACTGTATTTAAGCAATTAAATCTTACTTTGCCTTATTAGGCGTAAGAAAGCTTTAGATTGCTCAAACACACAAATATTTTATGTCTTGTGACTGGTTTGAGAGGCCAGCTAGTGTTTCAAAGCCATTTGCCTTCAAAGGAATCTTGTTAAACACAATCTTGTAAACTTTGCTCACGCTCACGTCGACACATCGAACCTTGTATGTAATTTCAGTAATTTCACTTCCACTTTCATCACGTCCATACAGCGCGCAGAACCCGTCTAATCCTATGGCCGCCCGCTCTTTGTGCCTATAGGACACACTCCCCCCCCCCTCCCCTCTCTCTCTCTACCCCACTTGGGCATTAGTCGGCTAAGTAGGCCCTAAATACGTGAACCCCCCTCTCCCTTTCCCTTTACCCGCCCAACCTCCAGCCCCCGACCCCCTGCGAAGCGGCTCTCGATTCATCACGACCCGTAGCCTTGAAGGTATATGATTACTAATTTACCCCCGCTGCGCACCTTTCCCCTTTCGCCCCTCTTCCTCTTCCCACTCTCCGCTTCCTGTGCGGAGTAATTTTTCGTCTGCAGGCGCGTAGTTTCCTGCTTTCTGTGCTTGTGTCTGTCTTTGTGTGTGTGAGTTCGTGTTTGCGTGTGTGTCCATGACTGACACACTCTGCCTATAGATACTAGCTGTACCCATGGTAGTCAAGGATATAGCTGTGTTTTGTACCTCCGAACCGGACGGGACCAGAAAATGATCGGCTTTTCCTTCGCTGAATCTCTTCCGACTTCTCCGAGTTCGATGCGCGCGGCAGCAGTCGTCTTTAGCGTGACGCGCTCCGCCTGGATGAGTGGCCTCGAGGGTGTGTCTGGCTGTCGCCCGGCGCAACGGCCCCCGTCCGGCCGGCGAAGCGTGGTGCGCCACCGCCGCCGCCCCCCAGCGAGGGGTTGCGCCGCCCCCGGCCGCCCCCTTCCGTCACCGTGTCGGCCCGCACCCCCCTGCCGCCCACCGACTGCGCCGTCAATATCATCAGCACCGCCACCGTCGTCAACATCAACCATGACCCTTGACGGAAAAAAAGGGAGGGGGAAGGCAAAAAAAAAAAAAAAAAAAAAAAAGGGGGGGAAACATGAACTGGCTGAAGAGGAAGTTACGAGCACGTCTTGCGATGATGACGGGACCGTAAAGGCAAAAGAGAAAATGTAGGTTAAGGGAAAGACGCGAAAACACTTGGTGCTCACGCTCGCTACAAGCGGTGCCCCGGTGGCTGCCCCATTATAATTATCGAATTTCACTGCCGTGCTTTTAGTCGTCTGGGAACTGCCGCCGCCGTGGGGGTGGTAGTACACCGCCAGCTTACATCGCATAATCTTTATCTTTACTGCTTGGGCTTCCCGATCAACTTGTCGATATGATTGATGATTTAATTTCTAAGACGCGCGGTCAAAGAGAAGATTTGGTTACGGTTAACCGAACGGTTTGAAGCTATTCTCTGCCGTTATATATATATAAAATGAATCTTTTTTCATCACGATGACATTTTTTTCGCGGTGTCGGCTGTTGCGTGCCACGGCACGCCGCCACGCCGCCACGCCCGCCCCTTTCCCCTCCGCGCGCTCTTCCACCCGATCCTCTCTCTTGCCGCTCCCCCAAACTTCGCGCAGGACGAAAACTTTACGCCGCGACGGATTGAGAACAAAGGCCAAGCGGACAGGTCCGGCCCGGCGGCCACGGCCGCTGACTCCTCTCCCGCCCGTGTGCTCGCCCCTGCTCGACCTCTGTTCCGCGGTCGAGGTCGGCCGGCCGGCCAATACGGTGCCGGCCAGAGTACCCTTTTCGCCCGGTCACCTGTCTATGTGTCCATACCCTGTCGTCCACTCTGCCCCGCCACTGGCCGCACTAAATTATTCTTGTCTGCTAGTTTATACATAGTTAACTGTGCATGCGTAGCTTACGCACGAAGTTCTTGCGTCCTTATTTATGTACATTTTTACATAATTATGAAAGAATCTGTACATAAATAATTCGTAAGAAACTTTACGAAAACCATACATGGCGTAGGCTGTGTACGAAACAGAACATTCAATTTCTCTGTGTGGTCTCTTCGACTCTACGCTGGATTTCTCCACATGAGCGTGTGAAAGCTGCGCCCGTCGAGTCGTTTTACTTGATAAAACCTTTCTTTGTTGCGCGTGTGCGTTGTGTACCCCTTGTCGCCAACGCGTTGCGACTCCTGCTCGTGCCGTGCATTGCATGGCTGGAGGAAAGGGGTGCCAGAGGAGGAAGTGGCCCGACCCGTTGCCACGGAGACGAGTCATGGGACGTGCTCGGAGGCTGAAGAAGGTGCAGAGCGTTGGAATTATCATCAGGCGGTGCGGTGCCAGCAAGAGGGTGGAACGGGGTGGGCAACGGAGTAATGGAAACAGCAATCAGACTCCTGAGGTAATCTGGTCCGTGCCTCACGCGCCATCGCGCCCAGCTCTCGTTACGCAGCTGTCACGCTGAGTCTGTGTGTGACACTCGCGTCCGCCCCATCCCCTGCTCTCCGTGTCGCCTCTTCTTGGCAGTTTGTCAGTCACCCGTTATTTTGCTTCCCTCGACATACTGCTGCCCTATCCAACGTGTGCATAACTGCTTAATTGTTGTTTTTTTTTCAAACCGTGCACACGTTTCCAATTAGTGAATGGTTATTTTGTCTGTCGCTCTCACGCGCCGCGCCTTCCGCCTGTTGCAGGCCGAGGCCTCCGGGTCGGACTTCTCGTTGGCGGCCACACAGAAGAGGAAAGCGGACGAGGGCGAACCCAACAAGGACTTGAAAAAGGTAAGAAGCGCCGTCGTCAAATAGACTGAAGCATTTTAAGTGCGATTCTTGACTGCCGATTTTCAGACAGAAACAATTCTTGTGCGGCGTTACAATCGTGGCCCGCTGCCATGTTTATGTTGGAGATAGAAGTGCAAAATAAGGAGGGTTTTACTTTGTGTTATATGAGTGAACCGTTGCTGAGCTCTCTTGCCCTTCCAGGCTTGCTCCGAAGGGTTATCTTCTTTCATCCGACCCCTTCTCTCTCTTTTTCCCCCCGGGCTGATCGAAGGGTTCGGCCGTAGTGCACTGCACGGCTCAAGTTTTATCGTTCAAGAATGACAGCTCGGGAAATGGCTTTGGAGCGGAGCCGCCGTCTTCTTTTGCAACTGTGTTATTCAGCGCGCCCTTTTCTCTTCTTCGCCGAGACCACTCTCGCCGGCACGCCATCGCCGGGCTGCCGCCCTATCCCAGATGAGCACTCGGCACGTCTTATTGGCCTCCTTGTTAAAAATAACGACCCACGTAGGTGACCTACGTGAAACTACAGCAATAAGGGGCAGCTAGGCATTTGCCTGAAATGTCCCTAAAAACTACACTGTACAGAGAATGGGTGAATTGTCGCGGTGATATCTGTTATTGGGGCGTCGTGTAACGTCTAGGCGGGGGCTGTGCCGAGGGGGTTTTCACTTCTGAAATACCGTGTACACCAAATGAGGTATTTCACAGGTATTTCACGTGAAATACACCGAAATACGCCCAAATATGCTCCAAAATGGTGAACTTTTCCTGAGAAATACCGACGAAATACACGTATTACTAAATACTGTGTGCACGGAAATCTCGAGTGCAAACCCCCTCGGGCTGTGCGTCGCCAAGTGTAACCCGGTAGAGGAGCGATGCCAGCCCGGGGACGCTTAAGGTGGCGTGGCTGCGCCCCGAGTGGCCACACGACCCTAATGGCCCCGGCGGGGTGACGCATGGCCGCCATTGTGCAGCCCTGCACCACACTGCACACGGTGCACCGCGCGCAGGGTGCAAGGGACGGGGGCGTCTATTGGCATTTCCAGTCGTGATTCCAGGAACGAAAGTAACGGAACTTCTTTGAATCTCCGTGCCGACGTTCCTCCGCGACTGATGACAGCGTCCCGGAAAAGGGCAAAAGGGAAAAGTACGTCCCGTCAATTTGCCGGAACGAAACTGCCAAGTTCAGCTAACAGAGATAAGCGTTTTTCCTGTATCTGACCGACCGCGCAGACCGCCTGGCCGGCCTCTGCTGACCTCCTGCAGGTCAGAGGTGAAGAGGGAAACGTTCCTCTCCTCTCACCTGCAGGCTGTCGTCAGCAGAGACCGGCCAGGCGGTCTGCGCGGTCGGACAGAAACTGGGAAAACGCTCATTTATGTCGGCTTATGCATGCTCTCATAGCTCCTGATAGGTAGGCACCATCTTGCCTGCAGCACATGCCTGTACTGCGGGCTGGCCTACCCTGAGTCTCGCAGGCGCCCATTTGCTCCTATAGTTTACTTCATGAATCTGAGTAACACATACGTACTAACTATCTGTTAAATTGGTTTCAGTTCTACCCGCGCAACGTTTCAATTAAGAATACATGGTTGTCTGTTAATTTCTTTATTATAACCTTAAACATTCAAAGGTCTAGCCGCTCCATAGCAATGAAGTTTTTTGTTTCTTTCAATGAAAATATTTGTGACAGTGTGCTTCCGTGTAGCTTCGGTCCTCGGCCTGATGCGCAGTTGGTCCACACCAGGCAGGCCCAGGCACAGGCAAGCCACACCGCAAACCCCGTTTTGGGCGGAGCGATTCCCGATACTGATTCAAATGCAGCGGAGAAGCAGCAGCAGCAGAGCACACGATGTATCGGATAGGGAAGGATACAGCCTCTCCATAAATTCGGAGACGGCCGTTAAGATCGGGAGGAGGAGCTGCAAGGGAGCGCGGGGGACGAGGGGAACAGCAGGGGGAGGGAGAGGGCGTATGGACTACTACTGGAGCCGCGAGCAAACGCCGCTCGCACGCACACACTCGTGTGTGTGTGTTTGTGTGTGCTCTTTGTGTGTGTGCAGAGGGGCGGGGTTGTAACAACTAACAGAGAGTGCCGCTGTCCTGATACATGTTTGCGAAAACATCCGGAAATCCGCAGGCAACGAGAAACGTTTCCTCGTGCACACGGTGCGGGACTTCGCGACCCCTTGCAAAGGAAAAAAACGTATTGTGTATGGTGCGTGGGTGGGCGTGCAGCGGCAGGAAACATACAGGGTGCCCCACGCCCAGTGCGGCATGTTGTTCGGGCTGGGTTATACTGTACCGTGTGGTTCAGTATGATAGAAAATTAATACGCGCAGCCCACGATGGGACTCATCCCTGTTCTTGCACACCCGGAGAATACCTGTTCCTACCCGGGTTCTTGCGACAAGAGTATTCGTGCCTTGAAATTTGACTGTCCCAAGCATTCAGAAAAAAAATGA
The DNA here is from genome assembly GCF_000697945.3 of Frankliniella occidentalis. NCBI lineage: Eukaryota > Metazoa > Arthropoda > Insecta > Thysanoptera > Thripidae > Frankliniella > Frankliniella occidentalis. The sequence goes on along the minus strand of NW_026267405.1, from coordinate 156,574 downwards.
CGCGAGGCACAGTAAATTTACTTGGTACAAGGGTTAAAGGCAGAAAACGCCAAACATATTTTTTTTAAAGCATTTTTTGCAATTTTCAACTAAGATGTATGATGTTGTGGAACTTTCGGGGAAGCGCAGGGCAACGGCAGCGCGTAGTTTCCCTCTACCCGCCCTGCCTCCTCTTCCTCTTCCGCTGTCTCTCTGTCTCGCTCTGTCATTGGCTGCGGTCCGACAGCTCGGTAATTAAGAGAGGATTCGTTCCGTCTGTCTGAAGGGTGAGACGTGGAGTGGCGAGGCGGGAGGTGTTATCCGTGACGCGGGTGTGCTGCAATCCGACCCTCCGTGTCCGCAAAAGCAGTTGTTGCCTCCTGAAACAGACTCGAAGGAAATGGAATGAAGCCTGAAATAAACATCATTATGTTACAGAATCAGAAAAAAAATGTCGTACTCTTCAAAAAAAAATCATAGCTTAGTGTTTATTAAATGTGTGTGTTAGTATACTAGTATACTAGTATTATAATTACAAAAATTTGATGTTGCGTTGCCCTCATTTTTTTCTGACGCGGTCCAGTTGTGAGCCTCTTGTCATTATTTTCTGTCGAGCTGCGGCGGCGCACGGGATCAAACTACAGGTTAAGTAGATTGCTGATTACGGAACTCGTCACAAACTCGGTGGCGGGAAACAGCGGCGGGGGGTAAGGAGGAAA
>NW_026267405.1:148873-151876 GCF_000697945.3 Frankliniella occidentalis | reverse complement strand
GGTGGGAAGTGAGAGAGAGAGGGGGTGGGAAGTGAGAGGGGTTGGGTGAACGGGAGAGAAAGAGAGAGGTGTACTCGGATGTGATTTTTCTTTTGTTTTCTGTTTTTGTTTCGTTTTCCCCCCTTCACATTGTCGAGTCTTCGCATCCCGTCATTTAAAGTCAGGCCAGGTCAGCTTCATGGACCACAAGGTTACGTGTGTGGCCAATCTAGAGATCAAAGAGCCCCCTCCCCCCTTCTCCCTCTCTCCCTCCTCCCTCTCTCTCTCCAAGCCACCATTCCCCTCTCTTTCTGCGCCGGCCTACTGCCTCTCCTCCCTCCACGATCGCAAGTTTGACGAGGTGGGGTGTGGCGTCTTCCCTATCGCCTTTGACGTCGCACTACGTGCTACGTGTAGCATCACACCGAGCACTTGGGGGGCTGCACCGTCTGATGTACCGAGGACGGGATGCACGATGCACCTGCCTGTCAGAGAAGGAGGAAAAGAGGTGTGGGGGAGCTGTGCGCTCGTGAAATGAAAATGACAAACACTCACGGTTGGAAAATCAGAACGTGAGTGTGTGTGCAGAACAAGATAATCCCACCGGATTGTATATTGCGAGCGAGCGGCGCTGCAATACGGAAGATCAGAATGCGTGGGGTGCTGGGGAGTGGCGGCAACACTCGTCGGGCTTTGCTTGCACTGCTACTCGTGATCCGCTCATTACCGCGAGGGAGGGCGATTCGAATGAAATCACCACTACAGAGTGTTGTTGGCGCTGCTACACAAATTTCAATTTGAATACGGGATCACGGCCTTGTCATTAACAGCTGCGCTTCGGGGGATACGAGCCAAACCAAACAACGCTGCTGCAGCGCTCCGCAGTAAAGCGACCATAAAATGTACGCGGCACGTCCCGGCGTCGGTCTGGACGGACCGCGCTGTTAACTGGCGCGGGTGGAAGGTGTGACAAGTGAGCACGTCACGGGCAGTCTGTCGCAATGGGCGCGCCCTACTCCTGTCCATCGTGATCCGTAGCGGCGGGAGATATTGAAAGACTCGCACATGTCCTTGCACGTTAAAAACAAACGAAGAAAATTGAGGAAAAAGAGAGAACTCAAAAAACCTATGGTGTGAAGAAAACTTAATCAGATGTTGAGAAAGTCCCCTTAGAATGTTAACTGTGAATATATTTGAAAGTTGAATACTCGTGAATGTTACGTACATGCTCGTGAATTCTGGTATCAACCGAATAATATTGAATACTAATTTTTGCTTTGTTGGTGCCTTTTAACGCCAAAATATTGGTGCGTCCTCTGATTGACACCAACACTATTGTTTTTACCGTGTCATTTTGCCATGTTTAGTTAGAGCTTTCAGCAGAGTGCGTTTCTGTTTTCGTTATTTTGCGTATTGTGTCGCATAATGCTACTAATCCACCAGTCCAGTCAGCTCCTTCATTCGATGATCCTTTCGAGTGAGAGGGAGAGAGAGAGAGAAGGGAGAGAGGCAGAGGGAGAGAGAGAGAGAAAGGGAGAGAAGCAGAGGGACAGAAAGGGGAGGGGGTGGAAGTGCTGGGATGGAATCGCATTATGCTGCACCTTTTTGTCTGAAGTTTCCATTGGCGCACTCCATTTTGGAATTAACATTTTAGATTAATTGAGCGCATTGTTTACTCAAAGGGTTCACACGAGAAGGAAAAAGACGGAGCAGATAGAAGAAATACGGTGCTCGAGCAATGTTTTCACATATTCCTTGCTGCCCGAGATAAAAACAAAGTTCATAATGTATGAAACACAGCCTCCATACCGATTACGTACCTGTTGCATTCTGGTTACGTCAGCAGCGGTTTTAATCGGTAAAATGCCTCCCCCCTTTTTCCTCTCTCCTTCCTCTTTCTGTCGAGCTTTGATATTGTGATATATATATCGAATGAGTAGAGTCATTAGAGATAATAATAAATCCCGAACCTTTATTTTCCTAACCCCGATCTGCAAATAACTTAGTGGATAACTTTCACTTAAATTACTTCATACATTTGCATTGTTCTTTGGTTTCTTGATTCCTACCTGGTCTGCGTCGTCGTCGTGCGAGGATTAGTAGTAATGGCCACCAACAAACTCTTGTGGCGTTGCGCACGTCAAATAAACGGAATGAATAAAACACCCTTTTTTTTAAATTTTCGTCGCGTCCGCTTTATTCAGTTTTAATGCTCTCCTGCCTCGAGCGAACGGATTCTACTTTAAACTTTGCCATTTTCTCCCATTATACTATTTATTTCACCCTTCTATGTGAAGCTGTGCAAGCCGCATAAAATTAACGCCGTGGACTGGCCGCTCACCTGTGTTTTTGCTCCTTTACTTTTTGGGGAACGCTCATCCCCGCAGTGGGCGCGGGTTGAATTAATACCCTCATGGGAAGTGTGGGACAGCAATCGTATTTTCTCTAAAAGCAATTCGTTTGTTGCCCTGAAACGCTTAAACATCAGTACAGGGGCTTGGTAACGTATTTAAAATGCTGGTCAACTTATTTATGACTACTTAAACAGGAAATAACTTTTGGAAAGTTTGCTTTTCCCTGACGTTGAAAGCCAGTAGAGTGATATTTTTTAATTCAGCATAGCTTATTGTTGATGTTGATTGGGAGTTGGACTTTATGACTGTAAAAATCCTTAACTAAGTTACTTTTTAGCGTAGCGCTGGAAATGACCTTTTTGATAACGTTTGTGTGAAAATAACGACGGGTTCGGCGCGCTAGGCTTTGAATTTAAAAAAGCACTACTCACCCCAGTCCCCGTGCTCCAGTTCTCTCTTTTAATCCTCTTTCTCCCTCCCACCCCCCTGCTCCCTCTCTCCTCCCCGGCTCTCCCTCTGCTCTTTGGCAGTGTATATTATGGTGGTCGGGGACGGGGTCGGAGTGGAGGGGACCACTGTGGCAGCTAGGGGCTGAAAAATAACGGGTCTGAGGAAGTGGACGACTGCGAGAGACTTTGGGGTTTGGAAAGGGGAGGGCAGGGGGGTTGGG
>NW_026267405.1:143779-148823 GCF_000697945.3 Frankliniella occidentalis | reverse complement strand
GGGGGGTCCCAGGGGTGCGGGGCCACAGGCAGACATATGAACGAGTGTGTGTAGCTGAGAGGTGGGGAGGGAAAGGTGAGAGCGGGAGCGGGACAGATACTCCGGGCCGGGCGGCACAGCGGTGGGCGGTAGGCCTTCGGGGACACGCTCTTCTCGTCGGCCGGCATGTTGCCCGCCCCAGGCCGTCCCTCAATCCGGACCAGCAAACTGGACCCCGCTTTGAGGACCTGACAGGGGCCCCGGGTCGGCCGCGCGGGGTGGAAGTCCCTTTGTCTCGCAAGTTATCCATCCACTCCCGCGTGACGGAATCATTTCGGGAAGCACAATGCGTGCGGCCTCCTCCCGCCCGCCCGACTCCAGCGCTTAGCGGGCCCAGCGCCCGCAGAGTCGAGGGTGGGCAACCCGGCACGCGCTGGTGTGCCTCAGCGGTCTACCTGCTGGGCGCTCTCACACTGTCAACTGATTTTGTATTTCATATTACTTGAAACCAGCAAATTTGTTGTTTCATGACGAGAATCTGTTTACTCAAAATGAATTGCGTTTGACAATTGTTATTGTACAACCTTCGTCGACACAAACTGTTGACATTGAAGCTACTTTGATTACAAAATTAACTATAGAAGTGTCGTTAATTTATGACGAAATTTACAGTGCAGAGCAAAAAAGGCAGTTTTTTTACTGTATCGTCTCTTGCTATGTCGCCTTATGGCCTCGTATGAAGAATATATAGGCAATCCTTCCGCGTGTCCTGCGTGCGGGAATACGCATTTTCTCCGACGGGGCACAGCGACCACCGAGGTACGAGTGGTATTTGGTATTTCGTCGCTTTGAAACTTAGCCAAATTGATCTATTTGTAACGCCGCCTGGATCTGTTTAGTCCGGCGCGTTTCACACACCAGGGCTTGCGAGAGGCTTACGGTACGTTTACAAACGGTTTAAAGCGCGGGCGCCGCCAGAGGCCAAACCTGCAGCTGATGTTCTCTCGCTGCCGCCGGCCCGCAGCCGGGAACCGAGGCAGCTGCTACAGCGGGTTCAAGTAGTGGAAGAATGAGGGAGAAATAAGATAAAAATGCAGTTAACTGCGCTGATATTCCAGAGGCAACGACGTGAAGGGAGAGTGAGGGAGGGGGCTTACGGGCCGGGCGGGGCGGCTCCTCGCTGGGAACGCACTGCCTGCTGAGCAGGCGGCCCGAGTGATGGGAAGCCTGCATCCTAACTGCTGCTGGTCCTGGAGTGCCAACACTTTCGCACGCACACACAACCCTCATCTGCATAAATTTATGCCTGCCTTCTGTTTGTGACGCTACATGGGATCGATAATTTTGGGAAAAAATAATAAAAATAAAACGCTGCTGTGATAATCGTCGCACAGTAAATGCTTGAGAAGGCTCTGGCTCTGGACGGTACGAAATGAATCCAATTTAAAATGTGTATCTCTTGCCGGTTGTTTCTCCTGTCGTCATTATCAGACTCAAAGTAATTAGAGGCATTGCATAAATTACATCGCATGCCTGCTCATTATCGCCTTGTGCACAGTCCTCCGTGACGCCGTTCTAATATTTTTTCCACGGCAATCGATCTTTTCGTTTACTTTCTTTCGCGTTATCGCTGCCGATCGTGCCTCTCTCTTCCACCCACTCGCTCTCTCGCTGTGATATCCGCCTGCTCGTAAAATAGTCGATTGTTTTTATCCGCGCCCCGGGATAAAAAATAAAAGTCCATCACTTCAGTAGAGCCGGCTTTTTGGAAGTGTGGCGACCTGTAGCGAGGCGACACCTCCTGATCCCCAGGGCATATGGCGAGCGGTGCGGTGACCGCCTGGTGTGACTGTGCGGCTGTGCGTTTGTATGAGGTCACGCAACAAAAACACAGCTGCTCTCAGAGATTTGAATGCCTGCAATCAAAGAAAACGATTTGTCCAAACCCATTTCTCCAATTTCTGCTTTCTCTTTTTTTGCAGCTACGTCACTTGCGACTTGAAAATCGTGCGAGTCATGTTGTCAGGTCCCGGCCTTCCGAGGCGTTTGGAGGTCGAGTTTGCGGAGGATTATATTTCCGAGTAAGGGGTGGGTGGGGAGCAGAAGGGGGTCAGAGCGATGGCCAGGCCGGCAGCCACCTTATGACAGCAGGCAGCCCGACAGTTTGATGGCCTTGTAAGCCAGGGGGTATAAGCACTGCACACTGGACCGGCTTTATCCAGTCCGGATGAGGGATGAAGGTACACGGGGGGCGGGAGGGGTGGGAGGGACTCACAATAGTGGTTTTCCTGTTTTCCCTCAATTCCCCTCCACCATAGTTTTGCCGCTGTATGTGTATCATCACACAACCGCGTTCCGGGTAATACTGTCTGTTTAAATTTAATACATCCTATATGTCAGAGTTTTATCTTTATGTGGACAACAGGAAGTCTAAATAAAATTGACCGCAATAAGTGCCACTTAAACCATTTGTTTTTAAATAATCTTATTCCCCTGAACTATTTACAATTTCTTATACTATTTATACAATTCGCATTGTTTGATGATCGCGCTCATATTGTTAAGCGTGTCAAACACATTTTGCTGTGCTGCCGAGAATAATTCATTCGATGTCCCTGTGTTATTAGTTTCTTTTTCGTGTCTCATAACGAAGCGCCTACCCTTGAACGCAAAAGACAACACGCCTGCGCCTGTTCAACGCTCGGTGGTAAATCAAGGCGTGCCGTTGTTGTTTTTGGCGGAGTACACACAAAGCGGTGGGGATGAGGAGCGCCGTGCTTGTCTACTCGTCGTGTCTTGGAGGGAGAGAGAGAGAGAGAGAGAAAGAGAGAGAGAGACCCGGCGCAGCCGTGAGGGTGTGGCGTACACGCCTCATGAAAAACGCGCAAAGTTTTCACGCGGAAAAGTTGCAGTGGGGTTGGCGGAGACGGGAGGAGAGGGGATAGGATGGGGCTGTTGCTGTGCGGGCGGGGCGGGGCAGGGCGGCGTGCGGCGAAGCCTCCGGGGGGCAACTTATGTTGTGCACTCCAGCCGGCTAATCCTCCACCCGCAATAATACTCGCCGCTCGATAGTCTGCCGGACGGACCTGCTGGCGGCTTAATGCCATCCGCAGGTAAAGTTGCCGTGCGCGTGTTTGTCTGTGTGCGTGAAAGAGAGACGTATAGAGGTGGGGGCTGAGAGTTCGCTTCACTCTTGTTATTTCCCTCTTGTGCAGTAAATGGGCAGTGTGTATACTATTGTGTGAATAATTCTGTAGAGAATGACTCAGGAATACGACTGGAGACTGGAGTAGACCTGATTGCAATGCAGCACATGGAAAGCATTGCTTAAGAGAAGCACCCGAAAACACGGTTTTAGTAAAAAGATTTTTAGAGTGTATGTTGTGTTGGAAATCAAGAAGGAACTTCTTGAGCATACATTTAAATGACATGGGAACAATTTTTTGGACGGTATACTAGTTACTGGTAGTTTGTTCCACAGGGACACTGCATGTACCCAGAGTGCACCATTTAGAGAGAAAGAGAGAGTACATAGCAGCATTCGAACGAATCCCCCGCGTAGTGGTGGTGACTTTTTCGGTCCGTGGTGGAGACGCCAGCAGAGCTATAAATTACGCGTTGGGACGCCATGCAGAGCGAGAAACAGAGAGGAGGGAGAGAGAGAGAGAGGGGGGGGAGGGAGAGGAAAGGGGGTAGAAGGAAAGAGGGGCGGGTTTGGGTTGGTGTTTGCCGGGTGAGCAAGTAAAAGCCAGCGTATAGTTTGGTCTGCAAGGGCCCAGTCTTTTTATTTTTTATTTTGGGAGGATGCTCCGTTTGTCGTGGCAGTAGCAAGAAGAAGAAGCAGTGCGCGACTGCTCAAGCCCATCAGGGGATAAAAAAAAATATGAAAATGCTGTTGGTTTAAATTTGTCCCTTTTAATACTGCCGTCGTCGTGATATTTACCGCAGAAGTTGACAGCGGAACAGCCCACCTGGGAGGGGGGACAGGGAGGGGGTGGAAGGGGATTCGCTCTTTTAACTTCTAAGATTCAATCAGGAGCGAAGGGACGAGTGTATGCGGCTGGGGAATTAAGAGAGCTGCAGTGTCAGCAGCCACAAAGTATGGATTTCCTTCTCTTTCCTTTTCGACGCTGTTTTGCTGCTCTTCCTCCGTTGCTGAGTCTCCCCCCTCCTGTTATCCCTATAAGTCACTTCGCATTTTCGTTCTTTTATTTTTATCTTTCTCATATACTCTCACTCCTTGATTCCGTTCGCGCCCTCTCGCCCGGAGCTGAGATGAGTAGTTCGACCGTTCCATGCAGAATGCATGAAAACATATTCGAGCCCGTATCTCCGCCCCGTGCTATTATACCCTCTCGAACAAGCGCCAAAGTCCACAATGACCGCCCTCGGCAGGTCGTTCATCCTCTTCTCCCGTAACCTCGCGGCGAAGAAGATTCCTTTTCGGTGCCATTCCCCCCCTCCCCTTCCCGCTCTTCTCCCCCGCCCCCTCCTTTGCTTCCCGCCCGACGCTGACTGCCTCTCTCTAGTTTGTGGCCGGGACAGTATTTCTTGGTGGGCCCGCTGTGGCTCGCCTCTGTTTACTGTGATTGTTCTGCGGGGAAAGGAATATAGAACTGGCCCGTCTGCACCTGTTCCCTACTACCCTCTCCCTCCTCCCCCCCCCCTCTCTCTCTCTCTCTCTCTCTCTATCTCTCTCTCTTCCTCCCTCTCTCTCTCTTCCTCTCTCTCCATCTCTCTCAGTGTCTATCGTATTCAAATCGAAAACGTAGTATTTTTGACCGTCTGGCGACTAAAGCAGCACGCGAACGGCATGTTTAACCGGGACTTCAAACTACTCCCGCAACTTTTGACGTGACAGTGTAGGTCCGTGGTATCGTTAGCGGGGACAGAGACGTCCCCCGGGGGCTTCCCTCATCTGGAATGCACTGGCCGGCACGCCCCGGCACGCCCCGCCACGCCCCGCCACGCCCCGCCACGCCCTGCCACCCTAACGCTCTTGTTGCTCGGCCATTTTCCGCCCGTCCGAGCAAACTGGTGAGCAAGTCCATTCGCGGAACCGGTA
>NW_026267405.1:136453-137140 GCF_000697945.3 Frankliniella occidentalis | reverse complement strand
CCTCCCTGCTGCTCGTGTGTGTTCCGGCCTCCCAGCGGCGTATGTTTGTCCGAGCCGCTTACGCTGTTAAAAAAATCGACGGGAATTCCCCTCGTTGGAATTTCGGTGAATTCGCTCGCAGCGAATTTTCCCGCCAATGTGGTTTGCGGAATTCACTCGCCACCACACACGGTCCGTATAATTAATTGCCGCACAACTTGTGGAACGTTTTTTTTTCTTTTTCCTCTCTGTAACCCTCATGCCGTTGCGAGTGTATCGGCCTGTTGGCGGCTCCCGGCGGCGCCCCCATACGCCCGTATGCTGCTGCTGCTGCCGGCCCGCCGCCTTTGTCGGGAGCGTGTAAAATGGGCCCGCTTGGGAGCGCTTCGGCGTTCCTGAACTGAAAGGGACATGGGTGTGTCGCCTGCGCAGCACCAGCCCCGCCCCTCCCCCCTCTTTTTCATCCCCTCTTTCTACGCTCCGGACCACTGCCGCTCAAAGGCCGGCCCCGATCACGCTTCGTCATTAAGGGGGCGTCAAAGCTGACGATTTTTTTTTTGCTCTCAACCTACTTGTTTTTTTTTGTCGTTTTACGCCCGCGTTTTCGTTTGCACTTTTTACATTTGATTCCCGCTGCCTGTGGCCTGCATTGTCTCTCCCGCCGCCGCTCCTCGTGATGCACGTCGCGATTAGTGGTCGCCGTGGGGG
>NW_026267405.1:134046-136403 GCF_000697945.3 Frankliniella occidentalis | reverse complement strand
GTACATAAAATATACAGGACGGACTGTAGTCAAACTGTAATTCCTTACAGCATTTTTAACAGTGCCCCGCGCGCGCCTTTTTGGTGTGTGTGTGTGTGTGTGTGTGTGTTGGTGTTGTTGTCGGTGTGTGTTTGAGCGCGCCCCCTGCGTGGACCCGTCAAGCGTCACGCCAGCAGAGGGGACCCGAACGCAGTGTACCGTGTTCCATCTCTCCCCCCACATCAAAAGCAAAAGAGCTTTTATACTTTTACGTAATCCGAATCGTGAAGAAGAGCCAAGCTTATATGTAAAATTCATAATAGCATTCTCATTCGAGCACAAAATCTGAATGTGCAATAATATGGTTTTGCATGCGGTGTTGGCCCCGCTGGCTTCCAGCCTAGGGCCAAGGTGCATCATCAGCACTTTGGGTCAGGCACGCACGGCGCAGCCGTGCAGCCAGACGGGAGTTCCGCACCACCCGTCCTGCGCGATGGTCCACCCGGATACTCGTTCGCGATTGCGTACCCCTCCGCCCTGCGTGGCGGACCACGAGAAACGTTCTCCTTTGACACCTTCCACCTCTTGCTGCGAAATAAATGTAACCGTTTCTTCCAAATGAAGAGAGAGGAAAACTGTACATTATAATTGTGGTTGTACTTTTGGATTTACGACATTAAAACCCTAGAAAAAGTGCCACGCTCTACCTGTTTTACTAGCAGTGTTGTAAAGCAGGCGTGCTGAGCGTTCTGAGGAAGTGGCGCAACACCTGCTCAGGAAAAGTATTTGCGGGAAGAGAAAAGAAACGTGGACTTGTGAATTTTGTCCCGAATTTGTAGTGAAGTGCCGGACACAATACAGTGCCCACCTGCGCGCAACTTGGTCGGAAGGCACACAGAGTGTCCGCATGGAGCCTTCTGGTCGTGGGGTCAGGAGGCGAGGAGGCGAGGTAGGCAGTCACCGGCTGCTGGATTGACCCAGGTACGGGGGCCACCCGCCGGTCTCGCCCGTCGGGGCCAGGCCAGGGCACGAACACGACTTCGGCAGGGGCTCGGGCTCGGGACACCTCTGCTCATGCACCTGCCCAACCTGCCCTGCCGGCTGAGCTGAACCAGAGACCAGGGGGCTCCGGGCGGACAGTCTCGACGCAGCCCTCGAAGGAGCCTCGCACCGCTGCGTGCCGCCCTCCGGATACGGACCAGGTATGTTGTTTAGTATGTAGAGCCAACTTCTATTATGAACGAATTCCTTCGTACTGGCGCATTGAAAATGCGTAAGCTTAGCATGTGGACAGAAATTCAAAAAGGTATGAATAGTGAAAAGTTCATAATATCTTAGTGTGTACTATATAAATATACATTAACATTTACATGAGTGGCTGGTCGCACTCATGTTGTTCTGCATATCGTTTACCCGTATCGCTTCGAGATTTTCCGTGCGGGCCCGAATTTGGAGCCCAGCAGGTGGGCCATCCTGCACATATTCTGAAAAGCCTCACAAGAGACAAATATACCGAGTTTGAGCAAAATCGCTCATCTACACCTAGCTTTTAGTCTCCTTGTCAGAGCTCCCTCGGCTCGTGGCAAGCGTAGCGAGTGCAGCCCAGGGGCTCTCCTTGGGGCAGTCCCCCGGGAAGTCCCCCAGGGTAGTCCCCCGGGGAGGCCGTCGGGGAGGCCCCTGGACACTGCCCCGGGGGCCCGGGGAGAGTCCTAGACAGTGCCCTCGGCAGCCCCGGGGGAGTGTCCTGGACAGCGCCCTGCTAAATAGCATTGGTCAATTTTTGTCCATGGCAAGGTGCTTGCAAGATGTAATTTTTAACCCCGAGTAGTGAAAATTTGTAGCTCTAGATGAACAAATTTTTACATTGTCTGACCGTAGATACAAATTTGTGACTACACAAGCTTCAAAACTGCCTGTTGCAACCTAGAAAGGATAGCTATCCTTTCTAGTTGCAACACTCTTTTTGACCCCGCCGTGTCAGGATGGCACCGCTGCCCCCTCCCCGCGCGGCGGCAGGGGAGTGGAGGGGGGGGGGGGGGGGAGAGAGAGAGAGAGAGAGAGAGAGAGAGAGAGAGAGGGGGGGGGGGGGAGGGGGGGGGGGAGGCCGCTGGAGGCCGCAGGCAGCACTGCGCCGCCGCGCCACGCCACCGCTTCTCTGTAGACCGCGCGCATTGGCTTTGTGTTTGTGGCCTGTTTTCGTGTAAATGTGCATCTTAACCAGTTAACCTGTCATAAGGCTTACAAATTTGCATCCTATCATTGGTCAAATTATAATGTTTCCTTCAGAGAGACGCAAATTTGGCATTTATTTTTAACATGCAAGTCTGTATTTAGTCACGCTGTGCACAAAAATGCATGTCTTTATCAAAAAAAAAAAA
>NW_026267405.1:126499-129586 GCF_000697945.3 Frankliniella occidentalis | reverse complement strand
GGGGGGGGGGCTTATGTGACACGTGGCAGGAGCAAGACATTCGCCACGGCGAATAAATCAATGTCCGTTTTCCTTGCGGGTGACAAATGCGCGCCTGGGTTAGGTTAGGTTGCACCGTGCACCGCAAGAAGAGCAAAGTGTTGCGGTACACTCCCGAGCTCGGCACGGCCCCGGAGGAAGAGAGAGAGACAGAGAGAGCGAGAGAGAGAAAAAGAGAACACGAGAGAGAGAGCTAAGTGTGGCGGTGGAACCCAGAGCTCGTTTCGTCTCGGCGGGCCTGTGCCGGCGAGCGCCCGGCGGAGCGGCGATACCGTCCCGCAGCGCACGCCGCCCCAGCGGCACGGCCTATCCGCGCGGGCGCCTCCAGCGAGAGAGAGAGAGACAGAGAGGCCTCTGCCGCTCGTGCGTAGTATGTCTATGGCCTGTGGTGGAGTGCGAGAGAGACACCCCTCCCCTTTTCCCCATCCATCCTCTCTCTCTCTCTCTCTCTCTCTCTCTCTCTCTCTCTCTCTCTCTCTCTCCCCCCTATGCCTATCCCTTCTTCTCGTCTGATTGGCTGGCGTGCGTCCAATCACGCCCATGTCTCTCTCGCTGAAACACACACACACACACACGGGCAGGAAAGAAAGAAAGACAACTCATTTTCTTCTTCCTCTCCTCCCTTGCTTCCCCCCCCCCCTCTCTCTCTCTCGCTCTTGCCACCCGCACACACTCTCGTGTTGCGTGGTGCAGCGCCCACCAGACCGCGTCCCGCACCGCCGCCAGCACGCCACAGCTGCAGCAGCCTGCGGCCACGCAAAGGGGGAGAGTGAAAAGTGGGACGAATCAATTTGCGGCCCTGCTCCTGAGGCTCTTGCGTCAGCGGTATCCCCCGCTATTGTGTGTGGTTTATACTACCATTGTGCCAATTACCGATAAAGTCTATCGAGCTGAGTCGTCGTCCGCCGTCCCCACCCTCTGCTACAACGTGGCGGCGACTGTAAATAACGTGGCTCTGGCACTGTTTCGCCGCGGATAATGCATCGGCGTGGCAAGCGATGGAAGCGGGCGATCAGACGGAATGTGGTGGTGCATTGCGGAACGAACGGCACTCTATCATTTCTAAATGCCCAGCTTATATAGCACAATTCTTCAATTCCATGAATTTTGAGTTGTATTTTTTTTCGTTCGGTGGGCGTATATTGTGCATGTGATGCTGGTTTGCAGACTCCTTGAAATTCGTGTTTAGCAGACGCCTACTTTCTGTCGACGTTGCGGTTCCTCATGCGGAAACATAGATCGCTGCCGCAGGATCAGAGGGGCGGGGAATTCCCTGCTCCCTCGACATAAAAATGGTTGTTATGGAGTCCGTGACCAAGCGTAGCGGGGCCTCGCTATTGCCGCAGTTTAACGAGGTTGTGTGTCCGGGCTGTGTCCAGACGGCCCCTGTCCGGCCGCCCGCGGCGCCCGGTCAGCCCCCGGGGGAACACCGCGTCCGGCCAGGACACGGCCAGGCTTACCGATGACAACGTGGACACTGCAGCAAATTTATTGCTGTTCAATTCTTGTGACGTTATATTCCTTTAAAAATTTGAAAATGTTCACAATTTTGGGATGTAAGTCTCGTATTATTGTTTTAAACGTTCGGCTCAAATTTGACACGCTCAGCATGGCTGCATGCACACTGGACACAAACTCTAATGCATGATCGTTGTGCATGAAAGAAATTGCAGCATTTTGTGGAGCCATAAGTTATTGACAAATTTCAGCAGGAACAGTTATAAAGTGATTGGAAATGATGTAACTTCCACGTCCCTAATTCATTTCCTCGTCGCTATCGCTAGTGTACAGCGGGAATAGGTCGGATCACCTGTTCAACAATAGATGAGCTAGGGACCAGTCAGTGGCAGCTGCGTGCCTGTTTCTGTCCACCGTGTTGATCCCCAGGTCGGCCCAGTGTACACCGCGCGCACTACGTCCGTTTTTGTGCTACCGCGACATACCGCACCCAGAAAACCATTTGACCCACGCAACAAAAACGGAAGCCAAGAAAGTTTTAACGAAGACAAATTTTACTCGCCCTCATCACGTGATCTAGTCGCATGTTGATAATGGTGTGATTGACCTGATCATATTTTGTTTAGAAGTCTTGATCAAATGTTTAGTTGGCTTGAGGGACTAAATTTTCACTGATTCAACACTCTTTTGGTTATTAGGACAAAACACTTTTCTCTGTGCATCGTCTCTGCTTTGAAATTTTTTAAATGAAGTTGATTAAAAAAAATATTTTACCTCAAGAAACGACGTAGATAAAATTACTAACCAAAGTCAAGTTAGAAAAAGTAGGCGTTGCGTATTTTTGAAAAACTGTACCACTTTGCACTTTAACGAGTTTACCCCATGGGAACGACACATCCTATCCACGTGGATTCTATGGGATCTTCGTGGATCACGTGGATGAGGATTGGTCGACCACATATCCACTGAATATCTATGTGGATATTAAGTGGTAGTCTCCACCTAGATCGAAAATGAAGTTTCCACGTGGATACTTCCTTTCGTCGTCTATGTGGACACGTCCACAACATATCTACGTTATTTGAAGAGGGAACAATCTACCTAGAAACAGTATGATATTTCCACGTAGATACCTTATATTGTTCTCCGCGTGGACAAACACCTTACGTATCCACATGGACGCAGCGAGGACATTTCTATATAGACCTATGACACTAGTATTCGTCATAGACATTTCAGTCACTAATCGATGTACGCACTACTATATAGATTTCTGTTTCATATTTTGTGTCCTTACTTATACACGATTAAAAGCAGGAAAGGGCAAGCTGTAGTAGCTTAATAGCTGTAGTACTTTTCAAAACTACGAATATACTTTTCAGTGTCCCTTTATGGCGATGGCGACGCAACTTTTGCAGAGCACCAATTAACATCTAACCACCGTGCCTCGAGCGTTGGAGCGTTCGCCTCTCTTCTCCTCCCCTCTCTTGGCTTCTCTGACACGGAGCTGCAGTTAGACAAGCATATCGGGGAAGAGAGAGAGAGACAGAGAGTAGGGGGATGGGAAGGCAGCTACTCTCTTGCCCCCCC
>NW_026267405.1:122118-124329 GCF_000697945.3 Frankliniella occidentalis | reverse complement strand
CCCCCCCCTTCCACCTCTCCGGGCTGCTCCTTTTCCACGCGGCTCGCCTCCACACGTTCCCCCTCGGCACCCCCTTTCCCCCGCCTGGCTGCATTATATGACTCGTGTGCACCGGCGGCTCGGCAGGCGGCGCTGAAGCTGTAACTGGATACTAAACCGGTTTAAAACGCCTTATGAGCTTTCGCACACCCCCTCCATACGCACGTAATAGGGCGAGAAATTTCATTTAGGCGCCGCTGCCTCATGCTGCGGGATTCTTGGAAGGATTGTCTCGGGGAGGCGAGTCCGTGCCGAGGGGCGCAGCGGCGCAAGTAGTGCTTATCCAGTCCTTGTGGTTAAGCGTCGGAATTTAGTGATTCCCCCTGTGCAAATAATGATGACAAAACATTATGTAAACTATGGATGTAGGGCGTACTAAACGAATTATTTCATTTGTTTCAGGTTGGTACTCGAGAATGGGCGTGTCGCGGTGTGGTGTGGGGCCGCGGTGATGACAAATTTCCGAGGTGGTAAGGAATAGTTCTTCTCTGCATTGTTATTCGCGGGTTTAACGGGAGAAGCTTCTCCTGAAATTGCAAATTTCTAAACTATGAGATTTCTGATTTTATATCTCAGCTTACTGTCGTCAAGCTCAATTTCATTATGGTAATTTGGATTCGCTCTTAAGTTTTCTTCAGCGTTTGCCGTAAACGATGGTACTATTTAGAGAGTAAAGATCGTTTAAGTGCGCGCAGTGTGCTTTAGGGCAGGTCGCGGGGTTTGCTCTCCGGGACGCCAGTCACGTCACCAATCCCACCTAATTGTGGGAATTAGACGAACGAAGTGCCCGGCCCCGCCAGTCACTGGCGGCGGCGGCCAGCGGATGCCAGCGGCCCAGAGGCGTAGCTGAGAGTGCGCAGCGGGGCGGGGTCATCACACTTTATTATTTTCCACAGAGTTTGTATACACAGTATACATTATATTCGGGGGTGTCTCAAATCTATACGACAAAAGGCGTAGTCTACAGGATCTCGAGCGACATTTGGCGTTTACTTTTGAGACATCTTTTGAACACCATCAGAGGCCCTTTGATACATACACTCTGAAAGACAGACGCTCACGTTCTGTACTCCCTCACACCTACATGCTGCTCAAAGCTGGGGTTGTGCCGTAGGAGTAGTATGAGCAAAGATGTCTAGATTTATACGCCGAAAGATGTCTCAAAAGCGAAGTATACGCTAAATGTCGCTCGGGATCCTGTAGAATACGCCTTTCGGCGAAAACATATGAGACACCCCCAAATTACAGTGCAGTTTTAGGAACAAAATTGCATTCGGTCTGCAGATGTGCACAAAAACGTTATTTTTTTAGGATCAGAATTGTCCCTTAATTTTGTAATGTACTCGTTAAACTCGTACAAATGTTATTGGTGATAGTTAAAATCATCATTTGCATCTCGAATTAAAAATAAACCACTCTTGTTCCTGAAAGATAGTATGCATGATCGACAGGACTTCTTTCATAACATAAATTATTGGCTAATTTATAGTTATCTAGTCATCGTCTGCCTGAAGAATGCTCCATACACTGCTATCTCTCCGCACAGGCCTTACTTATCAGGCAGTATTCACACTCGCGGTGAATGATGAAGCGTTCGACACCATGACAAATAGCCGAGAGGGAGGGGGAGGGGTGGAGGGAGCAAGAAAGGTTTGCTTGTATTGAGAACGCGTGGCGCGTTGAAGAGCAGAGGGCTTACCTCTTTTCGCCTCCCTTCTTCTCTTTCGGCAACTTATGGCTTCGCGCCGTGACGTCACTCAAGCAGCAAGACTGATGGAAGATGAAGGGGGGGACCCACGTAACATCGGCTCGAGCCCGGGTCAGTGAGGGGGGTCCCAGGAGAAAAAAAATAAACCGCTGGAGAAACGTGCGAGGGAGAACACACACTTTTTGTCGCGTGTTTTCGCCGCTTGTTGTTTGGTAATTTGTTTTTATTATGGCGTGGGAAGCTAAGCCGATGTAGGTCGCTGCTTGTGATCGCGTTGCGTGTGCGGCACGTGAAGCACCCCGCTATACCACGACGGAGTGTGGCCCCGCT
Source organism: Frankliniella occidentalis (assembly GCF_000697945.3). Lineage (NCBI taxonomy): Eukaryota > Metazoa > Arthropoda > Insecta > Thysanoptera > Thripidae > Frankliniella > Frankliniella occidentalis. The sequence continues at coordinate 122,252 of NW_026267405.1, read as the reverse complement.
GTCTACTGCGGATGTACTCGTCGGGCTTAACATCCACGCATGAATCAGAATCCCGGGGATATAAGGGAGCGGGAGCGGGATAGTGAGGCGGGAGATGGAGAGGGACAGATAGAGGAAGAGGAGGGAGCGGGGGG
>NW_026267405.1:117256-121694 GCF_000697945.3 Frankliniella occidentalis | reverse complement strand
TAATAAAATTAAAAATTTTGTTGTTACAACAGCCTGACGAAGCGAAATGTGGTGATTGTATCTGGTCCTTGTTGGTCCACTTCGTGCCTGGCGGGCTGTTGTTTTGCGAGCCTGTCGCACCCCAGGCTCGTCCTCGCCCCCAGAGCGCGCCGGGCGCCGCCCCCGTCTCTGCCGTCCTCGTCCTCTCTCCGGCCCCACCGGCCGGCCGGTCTTCAGTCCACCTCACGGAATACCTGACTGGAATAATGCTGAAGCGACAAGTGACCCCCGCTTGTGGGACCGGCGCTACGGGCCGGCGAATGTGACGACATGACGGCCTCTTGTGTTCGTGGCCCGTGTGCGCAGGAGACGGGAGTGGGGGAGTGAGACCTGCGGGCGTTTCGGCGTGGGGAGCGTCACTGCAAACGCCTCTGAGAAGTAGAAGCAAAATGAGAGAAATGTGTGATGATGAGAGCGTGCCGCTGCACCTTTTGTAACCTGAATGATGACCGTCATCAGTGACCTGCTCATCTCTTTTTCAACCTTTCACCGACTGATTTACTATGGGCACGTCGGCGAGGCGTTGTATGCGGTGCGGTGATAATGTAGGCAACGGGACGAGACGGGCGGCAGGCAGATGCCGTGCGATATGAACATAACTGGTGAAGTGGCGTGGCCCCGTGCCGTGACCCTCCCCCTGCTCATTAGGCAGCCTGCACTGCCTGCCGGGACACGCCGTCGTGGTGAGCGATGCGTCGAGTCGGCAGACTGGAAGCGCGAGCAGGCGGAGCCAGAAAGAGGGAAAAAGGGAGCTATTCGAGACCTAATTCGAGAGAGCAGGCGGGAAGCGCGTCAGCGGCGGCAAGCGAGGACGCAGCGCGCGCGCGCCAGCGGAGGGGGCTCGTACGTCGCAAGGTGCTTGAACACGCACGGGAAACAAACGGCAAACAAAACCGGGGTAAGTGGGTCAATAAGGGATGGTAGGGGGAGGGGCAGCGGCCGACCATTAAAAAGAGAAACGTACCGTGCATGTTGGGGCCAGGCCACCCCCGCGCCGCCCCCGCGCCGCCCCCGCGCGCCGCCCCCGCGCAACGGGCCGTGAATGTGAGCACGGCGGTGCTCCGGCGGCCCTCCGGAGAGATGTGCGCTGCGCGGCAACGCAACGAATGTGGCCGGGCGGTTTGCTGTTGTTGTGTGTAGTAGGCAAAGAGAGCTCGGCGCTCGTGTCGCTGACACTCTCCTCTGCCTGGGACTTTTTACAAACGTGTATGCAAGCAAGTACGCAACTTTAGGAAAGGGCAGGTAATTAACAAATTTGGTTACAGCCTTCGTGCGAAGATTTTGGTTTCTTCGGAATTCGATTGCATTACAGTTTGTTTATACCGCGAACCATTTGTCCGCAATGATGTCAGAGTGTAGGCCTACTATCTTTTCAAGTTCAAGGATTACTGTTTCCATTACTCGGGACTCATATTCATACTCACTTCAAGCACCTATTCACCAATCCTTGAATGCTCCTATGAAGCTAAGTGGTTTCCTAAACTACTAAGAAAAATGCATTACTTCCACGTGTATGAGATGAAAATGGTGAAAATGTTAGCGACGAAATGGTGCGCTGCTCCACGGTGATTAGCAGACAAACACGCGTCCTATAGGGCTGCAGAGGGGGCGGAGTAGAAGCATTTTAGATGGTGTGTCGCCCGCCCCCGCCCTGCAGCGAGCATCGCGGCGCGCGCCCCCCACCTCGGTGTGCATAATCGGTTTAAAACGGCGTGCAGTGCAGCCCGGGCTCCGCCAGGCCTCCGCCTCGCGTAAACGCTTCGTGAGCTGCTTTCCAACCGGGCCAAGTCCAAGAGATTAGAAAGAGGGGGTGAGAGAGAGAGAGCGAGAGACGAACGAGAACGGGAGGAACAAGGATGACGCGGTGTGGAGGGCGCAGGGGAACACGGCGGGGTACCACGTGGCGGCGGAGGAACGAACGACAAGAGAACGATGTGAGGAGGAGGGAGGTGGATGGAAGTAAGACTGAGAACTGAGAGTTGGAAAACGGTTTGGTGGGAGTGAAGCAGGCAACAACAGCAGCAGCAGCAGCAGGCTGCCTTCCAGTCTGTCCCCCGGGCGAGGTAGTACGCGACGTACAACATAAGTTCCAGACATTTACGGCACGGGAAATGACATGTCAACAGCAACCTCCGCGTCCCGCTGCGCGCGGGCTTCTCTCTGAGCGCCGCGTCCCGGCGCCGAGCGGCGGCATAGTGCCAGGGCATCTCGATGTGTTGTTTGCTCCGTACGGGTCATTTCACGTGACGCGTGTTTAAAGGAAGCGCGTGGCTGCCTACGGCCCTACGGGTGTCCCACGGGCCGCATACAGGCTGCCTCGGGGTCCCCATCAGGGCCGGACGAGCTGCCAGCGGGCTTTGTTAAGAGTTGAGTTGTTAGGGTTGCCTCTGGCCCTCTTTAGGACTGCCTTCTACGGGATCATGCAGAGAGTTTCCGTCATTCGACGTCACACAAACCTGCAAAGTTTAGCCTTTGCTAGGTTGCATAGCGCCCGGTCGGTAGGCAACATCGTGCCTGCAGCGCATGTGTGTACTGCGGGATGGCCTACCCCGAGTCTCGCAGGCGCCAAGGCTCCCGCAATTTTGCCGAATGAATCTGAGACTAAGGGACGTTCTTTCCTGACGACCCCGGCGCTGCCCTCAGGCTGCCCTCAGGCTGCCCTCAGGCTGCCCTCAGGCTGCCCTCAGGCTGCCCTCAGGCTGCCTTTAGGCTGCCCTTGGTTCTCCCGAGGGCTGCCTTTGGCCCCGAGGGCTGCCTTTGGCCCCAAGGGCTGCCTTTGGCCCCAAGGGCTGCCTTTGGCCCCAAGGGCCGCCCGGGCCCGGGCTCTGTCCTCGGTTGCCACCGGGACCGGCGTGTTGCGTGTGTCGCTTCCTTACGTGGTGCGGACCTAATCTGCTGAAGACTGATGAGCTAGTAAGTACTGCTCCTCATTACCGGGGTGGAGACGTCAGAGAGGCTCCGCCGGGGGGCCGTCGACAAGCAAAGGCGCCGCCCGCCGCTGCGCGAGACGGGAAGGCGCTTTACAAGTAGTGAGGAAGGAGATGTTCGCCTTCGACAGACAGATGTGTGGGAAGCGAAGCGAAGCGAAGGGGGCTCTGAGGGTCAGAAGCAAGGGCTGGCGTTTTAGGGAAGACCACGCCCTGCGCTGTGCGGCTGGGAACTACCGCCTGCCCCCCCCCCCCTACACACACACACACACACACACACACACACACACACACAAACGCGCGCGCGCGCCACACAACGCGGCCCCGCACGCACGTCCATCTTCGAGTAGAAGACCGCCACCCGACCGCACAATATAGCCGAGTGGGCTCTCTCTCGCTCCCTCTGCCTCTCTCTCTCTCGCTCCCTCTGCCTCGCTCTCTCTCTCCTTCTCTCTCTCTCTCTCTCTCTCTCTCTCTCTCTATCTCTCTCTCTCTCGCTCCCTCTGCCTCTCTCTCTCGCTCCCTCTGCCTCTCTCTCTCGCTCCCTCTGCCTCTCTCTCTCCCTCTCTCTCTCTCTCTATCGCTCTCTCTCTCTCTCTCTCGCTCTCTCTGCCTCTCTCTCGTTGCACTCTGTGCCGGGCGCAGCGCGGTCTCTTACGCCCATTCATCACTGTTAGGGAAGCAGGAGTGTGGGAGGATCAGAGGATGAAAACGGCAAGACGAGGGGAGTAAGCAGAGCCGAACACGCGAAGTGGCGTAAACTTGGCCGGAATCGCCGCGAAGGGTTCGGACAAGTTTCGAAGTTCCGTCCATTGTTTCTTGTGCGTGCAACTTGTGGTCATGTACATTGTTTTGTTTTTTTCCTCAATTAAAAAAACAGTTAATTAATAACAATATCAGGCTGCTTTCATGTATTGTCAATTTTTCACAAGAAATTATATCTTCGCCCCACTGCCAGGTGGCTAAAAAAGTATTCATGATATGAAATATCTGAGCACGTTTCTAGGTGTTTGGCGCCGCGTCATTTGTCCATTTTTTTATGTTTCTTCAGCCGCGAAGCCGGGCAGGAAATGTTTGCGTGGGCTTGTGCGTGCACCACAGTGATTTCAGCACGCAGCCCCCACCACGCCCCGCCACTTCCCGGAATGCCACGCCCCGCCCCACCTCGCCACGCCCTACAACACCTCGCGGGCCCGCTCGTCAGGGGCGGTCAGTTCTGACAACAGCAATCTTACGCTGGAATCAAGAAGGGTGGAGCGGTGGAGCGGGGGAAAAAATGAGACGTCAGACGCTTTGCGTCAGCTAAGGAAAGTTCCACTTCCCGCACGCGTCTTGTTCAGCGATGATCACTCGCCGCCACACCTGCTCCTCCTCCCTCGCGCGCGTCGTATTGGCCAATCCTTTTTTTATTTTTTGGAAACATTCTCTTTGTGGAGTCCTCATGCCTGGCCTGGCTCGACTTAAGACCCCCC
>NW_026267405.1:113659-117206 GCF_000697945.3 Frankliniella occidentalis | reverse complement strand
GGCTTTGCGGGCCGAAGGCCCGTTACATCATTTGATTATGTTCTACAGCAAATCGCGTGACAGAAATGGTCGGGCCGTAGGCCCGACCATCGCCGCCGGCAGGCCAAGCAGGCCCGGCCCCTGCCGAACGGAGTTGCCGGCGCAGCGAAGCGAAGCTGGCAACTTCGTTTGGCGGAAGGGCGGGCCTGCTTGTTTGATATCAATTTGCTCGACAGCTGTATGACATTCCTGCGCATTACTTTTCTCTCCCCCCCCCCTCCTCCCCTTCCTCTTTATCAGCCTCGCCCGGCTGGGCATTACCCCGCTCCTGCCGTACAAATGGCCCATTCCGCGTCAAGGCGACGAACAGACCCCGAGAGGCCGCTGCCGCCGCCAGTTGTTTCAAATAACGAAGCCCGCGCCAAGGAGGGGAAGAAACAACCCGTCGGTCGTCTCTGAGCTCGCACTGCTTCGCGTGGTCGGGACAGCTCGTCCTCCCCTTCCCCCACCTCTCCATTTCTACGACGCCCCTTGTGCAAAAATATCAAATGTAGTGACGAGATTTGATGGTAATTTCTTTACGGTAAAAATCTTGTAAACACTGGTAAGGTTCGTAAAAATATGTAATAAGTATACTTAGATGTATCCGATGCATGTCATTTGTTACACAACTGGACTTGCTCAGTATACAGCAGCCCTCGCTCTTTCTCGCTGTCATTTGCAAAGCATTAGGTCGTGCACAATCCTGGCGGTTCGACAACACAAGTATCGCGCGGTGCGGCGCGGCGTGGCGTCTCAGGATATGAATCCAATTTCCTGCTGCCGCGACGCTTAGGCGGCCTCTACCCTAGCCCTCTCCCACACACCCACACGAGGAAATTGTTTTATCGCGAAGGTAAACTGAAAACACCCTCCCCCCCCCTTCAAAGGGTCATGAGCCTGTCCTTTGTCCGACCCTTTGGTCGCTCTAGCACTGCTATCAGTAGTATGTGCCCAAATCAACCAAGCTGGATTCATTTATGGAGCCAGAATTCTTTGCTACGAAGCCGGTTCTTTCTTACACGATGCTTCTGTTGTCTGTCTCGCTTGCAACAAAGGAAATCCTTTGTAATACAATGGAATGCTTCGCAGAATTTCAAAAGGAAATAGTATAATAGCATTTCCTACTAACAGTTGGACAACGTTGCAATATTGGGGCACTTTTGCGCGCACTTGTTAAGATGGGGTTGTGTGGAACGAATTACCACTGTTGCAACGGTGGGACAGTTACTTTTGGCACGAATTATCGTTCAACAGTGCACTGGTGGTAAAACAAGTGTTTACTTTTGCACGTCAATTTATTTATAAGTCGAAGTGTGCAAAATTTAGATATTTGGTGGTGTCTAACTAGATTATACGTCCATTGGTGTGTTAGACACCATGTAATGTGCAAAATGACCTGCAAACGTTGGTGTCCAAATTTTACTTACTTGTTTTACCAGTGTGAGACACCTTGTCGACTGTTAAAAGCCTGGGATTGTTCCATTATTCGATGTTCATAGATCACATCGCATAGCAAAGTTTGGCGTGAAAAGTAATGGTGACTGCTGGAATGGTAATGAAATTGACGGATGGTTGGGCAGGTTGGGGCCCAAGCCTTGCGCCAGATGCTTTGACACACACATTATTGTCTTGCATCCCAGATTTGTCTGTGGAAGGATATTGGCTCGGTGGCGGCGTTGGCTCAGAGAGGAAACTAGAAAGAAAGTCTGGTCGGAGGAGAGGAGAAAAGAGCTTCTGCGGCGCAGAGAAGAATCAGCAAAGTGGTGCAGACAGCGGGGACGGGTGTCTGCGCTGCAAAAAAAGAGAGAAGTGCGTGCGACAAAAGTCACGCGCACAAGTTCGCCATAAGAATATGCATAGTTATTGTCACAAATGACTCGGGAGGCTGCTCGCACCTTTTCTCCTCCTGTTTGACAATTGTCTCATCGCGATAGTTTTATGTGACGCACTCTGCCACACTTTCGTCAGCTTACGGGGTGTGGCTCGCATTCACACCCTCCGCCTCGCTGTTCACCAGTTCACTCGGGTGAGGTTTTTGCCGCCAACCCTGTGGAAACGGCATGTATGCTTTCCACAATATTAAAAGTGGTGAACGCGTGAGACGTGGTTCGAGGGCGGCGCGAGGGAGCTCAAAGAAACCAACGCGGGGGCTCCGCGACTCCGCACCACGCACCGTCGCTCCGTCGCTGTGCACCCGGACCCCCCGAAACATGCCAAAAAGGCACTCCATTACTGGTTCGTTCGTCATTTGTACCATTGAATTTCAGCCCCCCTCTATCTCTCTCTCTCTCTCTTTCTTGCTCTCTCTTTTATTTCTCACCTTCTGGTTCGGAATAGGAAACGCTCTCGAAGCCGTATTTCCCACCTCGTAACATCGGCACGTCGTGCTCTTCTCATTATTGCTGTGCGAGACTGAAACGCAATATTCATATTTTCCTGGACACACATACACCCACACCACAATGAATCGCTCCCCCTCTTTACACACAACAACACTGGAGACTGCCACCGTGGCGTGGTCCATCGCAGCTGATCCAATAGCAATGGCTATTGCTTTCCATGTTTGCTGTCGGTATGCTTCTCAAAGTGGGCGGCTGGAGCTGCCAATGTAATCACTGGGTAGCCTGGAAACAGCCAGTGCCGAGCGCAGAGATGGAATGAGAGAGATTGTGTGTTGGGTGGCTGTCTGTATGGGTCTGCACGTCTGCGCACCCCAAAAAATAGATTGTTCGGCCCAAGCAGTGTATTGTACTTCATCCTACCACAAAAGTGACAGTCTCGATTCAAGTGACGAAATAAACTTGAATCTGATTTTTTTCAGTTCATATCACTTGAATCAAGACTACCACTGAAGTATCAAGCATCAAATGTACTGCTTGGTCCAAACAATCTAATTTTTGAGGTGCAGACATGCAGACTCGGACAGCCACCCAACTTGGGAAATTTGTCTTTGGTCCAATAAGAGCTCAAATGTTGTCGGTGTGGGTGCATTATTTGGGTGAACGAAACTGAGCAGTTGAGATCAGAGAACCGCCGGCCTGCCCCGCCATTTCCCGCCCCGCCACTCTAAGCGGACGCGCGGCTCAGTAGGGTTGTAAATTTCCGAAAGTTTCCGGAAAATTTCAGGAAAATTACTGAAAATTTCAGGAAAAATACGGAAAACTTCAGGGAAAATACGGAAAATTTCAGGAAAAATACGGAAAATTTCAGGATAAATACGGAAAATTCCAGAAAACTGGAAAAGTTTTCCTTTTCTTCCAGGAAATTTTCCGTTTTTTCTGGAAATTTTCCGGAAACTTTCCAGGACTTCCAACCCTACGGCTCAGCTCGTGTGACCGACCGTGCTGCACACTTGACCGTGTTTGACGGCGTTCAATCAGGGCCGGGGGCCGGGCTCGTAAAGTAGTGAGGGGGCCACTTATTGGCGGAAGCCTCGTGAATGCGGCGCCCCTGTAACTGAGGCGGCCGCCCCGCCCAGATACGAGCCTCTCCTCACCTTTCCGGACCCGGGGAGGTGGCGGGGGGG
>NW_026267405.1:112917-113609 GCF_000697945.3 Frankliniella occidentalis | reverse complement strand
CGGGGGAGGCGAGAGGGGGGGGGGAGGTCGGCTCCCACGCTTCACTGCACTGCAATCCTGTTAGGCCTCGCTAGGCTCGGGACGGCGGGGCAGGGAAGGGCCCCGGAGGAGGTGAGAGGGGTGATAAGCCGTTGCTCTATTGCTTCAGTTGAGTGCCGTGCCCTGTCTTCAAACAACTAGCAGTGTTGGCGGCGCTGTGGCCGGCGCCCCGCGGTGCTGTGCGGTCGCACTAGTGGCCGTGTACATCGCCGCCCCCGCCAGCAGCCCCCACACGAGCGGGTCGACACGAAAAGAACGACCCAACGCCCTTAAACGTGACGCCGCCGGGGCCTCTCTGACTGTTGGCCCCGGCACTATGGAGGCCGCGCCGGGGCCTCGGGCGGGACGCACCCGGCAATGCCAAAGGAGCGAGCAGACCAAAGGATCAGGACGCGCGCTCCCAGGAGGAGGAGGGGGCGGGGCGCGGCGGGGGCGGCAGACAGCAGCGGAGGTGGAGCGAGCGCTGCTGCTCGCCGCGCCACGCCTGTCACCGGTGATCGCCTTACAGCCTTCATTACCCCCGCGCCAGTGCTCGCCCATTAGCGCCTCAAACCTTACGCACCTTTAACGCCGCCCCAGGGAGTTCGCAACCCGTCTGCAAATGAGGAACAAGCAACGACGGTCTGCCATACTTATATCTACAATATTCATAA
>NW_026267405.1:106848-108252 GCF_000697945.3 Frankliniella occidentalis | reverse complement strand
CCCCACCCCCTCCTCAGTCTGGCCGCGCTATCAGATGGAGCCGGCCGAAATCGTTTCGTATGGAATGGGCGTCACTCCTTTCAAACTGGGAATAATGGCGCATTCAAAATGGCTATTCGCACGGCGCGATGACAAAAGGGCGACTGCCAATAAAGCGGGTCGACGGTTATTACTATTATTACTATCGAGTGATATAATGCGCTGCTGCACTGTGTGCAGTAACTGCCCTCGCGTGAGACTCTTTGCCCCTTACGATTATTTAATTAGCGCCAGACGCGCAAATATATTCGGAACGATGCGGAGTCGGTGTGATTTTCCCCCGAAAAACTAGAAAATTGTAAGGAAAACATTCGAATAAAATCAACTTTCATTGACATTGATCGATCAACCTTTTAAAAAAATCTAATTTTTATTCATTGAATGCTGAAGATTAGGTGAAAGAAATTTCATCAAATTTAAAACGAGTTAACAAGTTGACTGAGACCACATTGGGTTGCTAAAATCCACTTTGATCAATCATCATATTGCTTTAGCACGGTTATTCGACAACTGCTGAGATGGTTCGTGGCTCAGCAAAACGGCAATGGAGCTGTCCGGTCTGGATGAAGTCGTTTGTGATCTTAATGCTGAAACACGCTCCTGATAGTATAATGGTGATGACGCACATTGTGCTGTGGGGCGCACTAGCGCTTTGCATGATGCCAGCCAATCCGACGAAAAACTCCAGCTCTGTCTGGGAGGGAAGGGCCTCAAGAAAGAGGTGAGTGGAGAGTGGGGACTGACAGAAGTAGAAAAAGGGAAGGGAATGGTGGAGGGAAGGGGAGAAGGGGTGGTTGAAAGAGAGCTCGGGGGAAAACTTCTATCCATGGATATGAACTGCTCGGGCGGCATGCATTATGACCGCGGATCCAAGACCTCCCCTTAACATTTTATTACCTTCGAAAAACCTTTCGATGAGGAAAGTCTCTAACTCTCCCTCCGCCGCTTCTTCCACCCCTTCCGTCTCCCTGCCTGTGTGCTCTAGCTCAGTCTTCCCTTTCACCTCGCCTACCTCACACTTGTTTTCGCTCTCTCTCTCTACCCTCATATCTCCCCCCCCCCCCTCTCTCTCTCTCTCTCTCTCTCCATCTCTCTTGCTCGTCTCCAAGCCGTGCCACTTTCCACAGGTGCATATTTTAGGGACCATAAAACTCGTGTTATTGCCTCAGTTCGCGGGGGCGTTGGGTTGCACTGCATGGCTCGCTGCGCGTGGTGGAGCAGGGCGAGGCTGGGCGTGGCAGCGAGAGAGGGGCGCGCGCGCTCCCATGTCCTAGCACCTCCTCCCCTCTCATAGCCGAGCTTTGCCGCTGCTGGTCAAACGCCTCACACTGGCCGTGGCCGCTGCTCCCACCTCGCCCCCCCCCC
>NW_026267405.1:98232-102213 GCF_000697945.3 Frankliniella occidentalis | reverse complement strand
GGGGGGCGAGAGTTAGGCGCACAGCGAGGGAGCCCGCGCCGGGCAGGGGGGTTAGTCTCTCCTCACCTGTCGAGTCGCCTTACCATTACACACATCAGGCGAGGCGTGGTTGAGAGGCGGGGGAAAGGGGCGGAGGAAACAAGTCGTTTGCCGTGGGCGCGGGGTAGAGAGAGAGAGAGCGAGAGAGGGAACGAGAAAGAGAGAGTGAGACAGAGAGGAACCTGGAGTTGGTGAGTCAGAGGAAGCAAACCGCATATATAGTCAGTCCGTGCTTTGCGCGCGTTGTGCGAATTTCGGCAACTCACTTGCATGTATGCATGCTTGTAGTTTGTGCGCGCCTGTGCCTGCTTCTGTGCGCGTGCGGCTGTGTGCGCGCGCCTGTGCGTGTGTGTGTGTGAGCCTTAATCACGAGCGCTGACCCCCCTTAACCCTTTGTGGTCGCTGTCACTCCGACACACGACACGCCCGCCCCCGCCCCCCTCTCCTAGACCCGCCCCTGCGCCCGGCCCGAGCCCCGGCCGCCGGGATGTGCGCTGCTGCTGGCCTGATTTATGCGTCGTGTCTGGGATAGATGGGGCGGGGCGGGGCGGCCCCGTGGGGGCTCACTCGCATACGCCCGCGCTCATTCAGACAGAGAGCGAGAGTGTGTTTTTGAGGGGAGAAAACGGCGAAACTGACGCCCGCGCGTCGGCGGCCGTGTCGAGTCTGCAAGTTATGCATGCACTTTTTCTCCGGGAGTAGAGCGCGCGCGGTGCCGCGGTGGTGGCGGCAGCACTCGCGGCACTCAGGCTGCCCCGCAGGCGCCTCGGCGCGGCGCAGCGCGGCTGGCAAATGGCGCTTCATTTGTTTGTTGTGCTTCGCACCCGTGCCGCTCAGCGCGCCGCTCAGGCCGCTCAGCCCCCTGCTCCCGCTGGACCGGACACCCTCCTCCTCTCTCGCTACCACTAACCCCCCCTCTCTCTCTCTCTCTTCCCAGCTGCACCCCCTCTCGCGCGCGTGCTTTGTCGGTTTTCCGGGGTGTTTCACTGGAAAACAGGTGGGACCGATTGATAAGGGCGTCGAAACAGTGATCCGATCGGAAGCGAGGCAACAACACGCGACACACGGTAAATGAGAACGGAAGCGTTTTGTGTGAACCCGAGCAGAGGACAGTTTCTATCCCACTTGCGCACTGCGCGCAGCCATAGTCGGAAACTGTCATTATTTTGGTTTTGAGTGTACCCTTACAAGGGTCTTCTTAAAACTTGCTATTGAAAAGTTGACAGAAGCTTTACATACAGGCGTTGGATTGGTTGGGTAGTATCGCGAACGTGAGGCAGCCTACTGTTCGTTCATTAGAGAAAAGAGAGGAAGCAAAAGAGAGATAAAGCGAGGCGTGGAACGAGGCGGGGCGGGGGCGGTTGCATGTAGTGGGAATATCCCTTATCGTAACCGGGAGGCGTCGATTTTTTTCTCTTGCGGCGCGGGATCGACCACGGCTGACAGGTGGATGTGCGGATAAGCCCTGCTAACTAGCGCCTGGCCGAGCGCCTGACTATCAGTGAACGGCGTAGAAGCATGGAAACGACACGGGATTGAATCACTTTCCGGCTCCCTCGGGTGGGAAAGGGGGGGTTGGTGGGGATCGGTGCCGATCGCATCATCATGTTGTGTTAGGTCCTAAAGCTACAAGCGATTTAACGGTAAGCACTTTGGGAAATACACCGTCCTGCAAATATTTTACGCCAAATAACTCTTCTATCTGGAACGTCTTTATCTCCGTACTCTTTTGTGATGAGACTGTTCGGAAACGTACCTTTACTCTAAGAAAAAAAAAAAATGATAAAATGAAAAAGAACAGTTACAAAGCCTTATCCTCGGCAGCGCAGGCGCGGCTGGGCGCCGCCCGCTGGAGGATAGAAAGGGATTTCCTTTTCCTCCAGACACTTTAATTATGGAATCTGTTCTGCGGCCGCGTCCCAGGACGACAGCGTGGGGCTGCCTGATCCGTTACTCGTGGAAGCGTTGCAGGTCTGGCGAGCGATAATGGGGTAACTCACCTTATAAAGTGACTGCACAAATGCCCCCCCCCCCCTCCATCATTTTTCTATTAAAGAAAACATTGTTTTTAGTAGGTTTTTGAGGTACCTTTTCTCCTTTTTGTTCTTTTCCTATCCTATCGTTCTTTCCTTAGTGGGCAATGCGATACGCCTCTGTGTCGCGCGCGCGCACGCGCGCGTGTGTGTGTGTGTGTGCCCCCCTCCCTACGGGCTGGCAGGCAGCAGCGGTGGGGATCGGAGTGGAGCAAATTTGATTGGTGGAATGCTGTGTTCCTTCTAATCCGTGTGCCGTCCCCTCAGGTTCGGCCTGGTCCTCTCTTCCCTTTGAGCCACCTGCACACGGGACTGAAGAGGCACGTGGATGTGTAGGAGGGAGGCGGGGAGGGTGGAGGCAGAGGAAGGGCGAAAGAGAGAAGAACGCAAGGCTGAGGGTTGTAAAAGGTTCTGGAGAAGGGCTCTGAATGGGGGTAGTAGGGTGACGCTGCTAGGTGTGCTCTGATCTTGGAGATGTGGCAGACAGAAAGACAGCAAATTAAGTGCTAACTAAAATACGTAGTGTCTGAGTGTGTTATGTAAGTGAGACGTAAAATGCTGGGAGCCGTCTCTGTAAGAGAATTCGAAAGAGAGGCAGGGCTGATGGAAGAAAGAAGCGAAGAGAGAGAAAGAGATGCTGGGCAAGGGGGGGGGGGGGGGGGGTAGGAGGGGGGGGGGGGGGGGGGGGGGGGGGGGGAGGGAATTGGGGGGGGGTTGGGGGGGGGGAGGGGGGGGCTGGAGGCTAAGACAAGGGGCATTGCTGTGGGATTAGAGCGATAACAATGAAGGCAGGAGGAAAAAACCGCAGGCCCGGGAATATTTAACCGAAAAAATCGCCTGCTGTGTTTTTGTGGACCGGGGATGGAAAAGAGACAGAGCCGGGGGTGGAGGTGGGGGGGGGGGCAGAGGAGAAACTGGTATGACAAGGGGTAGGAGTTGAAAAGAGAAAGGCGGGTGGTTTTGCGCGCGCAAGGATGGAATAGCGTGGTCGCCGCTGAAGCCTGCAAATTAACCACGTTGAAAAGGCGCGCATGCTGAAATGCGCGTGAGTTGAGTCCTGGGGGACAGAGTGGACGCCGAAAAAGGCGGGGGGATATTCCTTTGCTGAATGCCCCCTTTTGGGGCGGACGCAAAGTTTGTTTTCTGGCAGCGTAGTGTAGTGGGCGCGGCCGAGGCAATGCGTTTAAAACGCAATTCCTGCTCCAGTCTCCAGTCGTCGCCAAGGAATTCCGAGTAATGACCAGCCGAGGCAGAGTGGAAAGGGGAGGGGGGGGGGAGGAGCTTAGAGAGTGCATTACACGTTGCGACACCTTGCCGTGCCGGGCCGCCAAACAAAACTACCACCGTGCCGCCCCCGGGAATATGGTTGTTTGTGCCGAAAGGGGAGGGGGGCGCGGGGAGGCGACCGGCGAGGGTGGCGAGACCTTGCAGGCAGCACGCAATGCAGGAGTGCAGGCAGGCCACTGCGGCAAGTCACTGCTGTGCTGTGACTTATTTGATGTTGTCCTTACTTTTATTATTTTTATCCGCGTGAGGCGGACGCAGGCGTCTTCGGCGTGCAACAGTAGAGCAGGAACGGCCATGAAATATCACTAACAGAACAAATAACAACAAACGAAGAAACGCAGGAAAAGTGTTATTCGTAAGCAGTCTGAATTTCATTATCAACATTTTTTGGAGGGGGTGGGGGGTGGATAATAGCGTGTAGGTGAGACTGCTTGATGCATGTATACATTCTGCTGCTATTTTGTCGGAACGCTGCTCTTCGCGGGCCCGCCCCGCCCTGCTAAGCCCGCGCGCCCCTGCCGCCGCCTCCACGCCAAATAAGCATTACCTGTTCTTTAATAAGCGCCCCGTGCGCCTTTTCTTTCTCCTCCCCATCCCCCAATCTCCTCGCTTACCCTCACCC
>NW_026267405.1:96599-97942 GCF_000697945.3 Frankliniella occidentalis | reverse complement strand
CGCCCCGCCCCAACACCCTCGTCTTGGTGCTGAGTAACGCCGCCGCCGCTGTTTCTATTCGGAATTATCTATTCGCCTCCACGCGCGCCGCCCGCCGCTACGCCACGGGACCAATACTCCATTTTTAATGGCGTACGCAATGATGTGGTCGCGTTACTTTAAAAGCCCGGCGCGAGCGAGGCCATTTATAATGAAACTGTGGCGCGCGCGCGTGTGTGTGTGTGTGCGTGCGTGCGTGCGTGCGTGCGTGCGTGCGTGCGCGCGCGTGTGTTTGAAAGTTGTAACAGGGACGTTTTCCATTGAAAACGATCAGTCGTGAAAAGTTTCGAATTTTTGTCACTACTTGTAATGTCGACATGTTTGCCGTCGACTGGCAAGTAAATGGGCAGCATTGTTTGTAAAACGAAAATCATAACAAACGCCCCAATTTAAAAAAAATAATCTAATGTGGTCTGTGTGCATGAAAGACAAAATTATGTTAAACCGTTTTTTTACCGGCAGAAAGTGGTATTTTTTGCCTGGTGAATTCACATTCACATCCGTGTAGAAGGAAAAGGTGGTGAAGGGTGATGTGGTGGTGGCCCCAGGCAGACAGCCGTGAGACTGAGGGGGGAAGATATAGAGAGAATGTGAGCGATTGGGAAGGGGCGGGACGGTATACAGCAAACTCCGGCCCTCACAAAACGGGCTCGACACGCGAGAGACGAATGTGGCCCCGGGCATCGTTAAGGAAATGGCTGGATTAATAGTCCAATGGGCTTATCTATGCCTGTTTGCGCGCGCGCGTGTGTGTGTGTGTGTGACTGGGCGAGTGTCTGTGTGTGTGGGGAGGGTGGGAGTCTTCGTGTTAAGCGCGTGCGAGTGTGTTTGTGAGCATTGGCGTTCTTCGCCGTAGGCCACATGCCAAAACGTTTTACCGCCCAAGTGAAAAGTTTTAACACCCTCTGGCAGGAATCGCCATTTACTAGTTTCAATTACCAGAAACTGCCTATAAAGGCGCGTTTCGATTGTTCAATATCACTTATGTATCTCGAGCTAACTTTTGAATCATGCGAATGGAAGACGTTTGTCATGGTCAACCGATTTGGAGAATATTGTTAGGTACCTCTGTTCCTTAGGGTGCGCGGGATGATCCCGGACGAACTGGGCCTCACCTGCGACCATGACTTGGGTGGGTCGAGCCGTCGCTTAAAAGTGTCCCTGTGACCACACTGTGCTCACGATGGCGACAATGCGTAACGACCGCACGCTTGCCACCATTACGTTTCCATTAAGGTCTTTGTACCCCTCCCCGTTTGACTAACGTGGGGAGTGCTGCCACTAATTCTTGTCCCTACCCCCCC
>NW_026267405.1:88295-95904 GCF_000697945.3 Frankliniella occidentalis | reverse complement strand
CTCTCCCCGCCCCCTTTTCCCTTCCCTCGCCGACATGGCGTCGCCCCCTCACCCATTCCCTCCTAAAGTTATTGGGACAATTGTGTTTGTCTTTACAGCGCGCGAGATGTGCCCATTACAAGCGTGTGCGTGCTTATTCTAACAGTGCGCCCCGTGACACGGCTTGACGCCTTTTGCCTTGTTAGTCGCTTGAAGCCGTCGCGCAAGACTTGGGGAAAGAGGTTTAGGATCGAGCAGCATTTTGGATGATTTGCCTCTGCCTCTTTCCTAGAACATTTCCGGCACATTTGTCAGGACATATATATTTCTTTAATAGTATCAGTATGCACCAGGCAATGCTGTAACGGTGAGCTTTTCTACCAAAAATACCCTTTCCACAGTGAAGAGTAGATGCTCGAGCCAGTGGGTATCGACAAGGAGAGAAAGTCAAAGCATCACTATCAGAACGGCAGCAGAGCGGAGGGTAAAGCGGGTAGGCCGACCCGCACGCGCGCGCCGTGTTGCGGGACGGTATCGACGAGCTGGCGGGCGCTCGCGCTGCACTGCCTGTAGCGAGCAGGTTCAGAGATTTACAGTTAGTGCAGCAGCAAGTGGCCTGTGTCTAACGCACCGTTAATTGTGGTTAGGCACTCGTCTTATCCTCTCTCTCTCTCTCTCTCTCTCTCTCTCTCTCTCTCTCTCGCTCGCTCGCTCTCTCTCTCTCTCTCTCTCTCTCTCTCCCTCCCGCCCCCCCAACCCCCTTACATTCCAGTCCCTCTCATCTTACCCTCTCCTTTGCCATTTCCACACAACCTTTTTCCGAATTCACAGAATCACAACATTTGCAACAATGATTCCTCTTTCACTCACTATCTCACTCATTCACTCTTACGCACTCTTTGAAGACAGCTACGGCTCGCTTTCCATCCACGCCGCCTGCCGTGCCTGTAAACGCGACCTGCTATGATAGCCTCTTTTTCACTGAGATCCTCTTGAAACTCGCTCGCTCGTGCAATTCTCGGCGCCCCGCCTTGCGCACACACTCGTTAGCTCTTTTAGTCTGATTTCACCTCCAGCCTCAGGTTCAGCCCTTTCAGTCGATCCGAACCGATGAAGCGAGATCTGCTTGCCTAGTAGTGTGCTGACTTTGTGCACCCGTGATCTGGCTTAATCTAAGTTATACCTCTTTATGTGTTGCGATACTAAGGACTTTTTTTATGATTATTCCCAGCCGAAAATTCCGGTTACGGTTACGGCCAGAATTTACGATTACGGCCGTAATTTGCTACGGTTTCGGTCAAAATTTACGATTACGGCCGTAATTTTCTCCGGTTACGGTTAAAATTTACGATTACGATCGTAACCGGAGTTCGATTACGGTTTACACTTACGGTTACGAGTAAGCTTACGAATACGACCGTAACCGTAGCCCGGTTACGGTCAGCAGTTACGGTTACGAGTAATGTGAAACGATTACGATCGTAACCGGAAAATATCAAACTTTGAAACGTCGTACCGCTTAAACTAAGCTTTGCAGGGAGAAACGGTTAAGGGTAACGTAAAGGAAACACAAGTCAAACCTATGTGTGGAGTTTGGAAAGAGTCGATTTTTCAACCCCTGGCTACCTTGAGAACTGTTAGAGATACCGCAACGAAAACACCACCATTGTGCTCGGCATCAAAAGTTTACATAGGCGACATGTGCCCTGGTCTCATAGGGGCTTTGAGTTACTGCCAATACGTCATCACCGTAACCGGACGTTCTCACCGTAACCGGGCTGACTAACCGTAATCGTATCCGAAACAGTAAACGTAATCGTAACCGGAACTTTAATCGTAACCGTAACCGGAAATTGGTCCAATTTACGAGTGTAACCGTAACCGTAGTCGTAACCGTAGCCGTAACCGTAACCGGAATTTTCGGCTGGGTTACACACTTGTCAATAGGTAAAATTTTCCAAAGATAACAAAGTTATTATTTCTGTTGCGACTAATATCAGTTTTAACTCTCTGCTGTATTTTAAACTAGCGACATTGTAAGAGTGTAAGGGTGTCGCGAGGGCTGTTTTTGTAGTTATGTCAGCCACGCATTACACTAGTTCCATTTTTCTTTTGTGAGGACGGTGCGTTGAGTAATAGCCTGCAGGTGGGACATTAAGGGGGCATTCGTAGTGGTGTGTGAGAAAGAGAGGAACGTAGTAGGGAGACAGGATGAAAGAGAGAGAGAGAGAGAGAGAGAGAGAGAGAGAGAGAGAGAGAGAAGGGGGTGGAGGGTAGAGTCGCGATAAGGAAATACAAAACATGCCACCTGCACTTCGGGCTTGGCGCATATATTATTTACGACGTTATGGAAATGGACGTGAATACGCTCAGCGACCACAAACGGCTCCTTGGTTTGTGGATTCGTATTCTCCCCCTCTTTGGCTTCGCGATTCGTGAACGAAATAATAACCATTGAGTTTAGGTCTTTCGACTTTTGGGGCCTGGTGTGGCGTCTAGCGTTTGATAGGGTGCGTTGAGGATGTGTGAGGAAGAAGAATGCTATCACAGGTTAGACGTTACTATTTCTCTCTCTCGCTCTCTTGATCTGTGTGTGTTTGAGCGTGTGTGTGTGTGTGTGTGTGTGTGTGTGTACTCACGAGCGTGCGTGTGTGTGCCTGATATATCAGATCAGCTTCCTGTTAGCCAAGAGTACAGCACACAAAACATCTTGTTGTCACTTTCCTACGGCCCGGAAATATTTGCCCTGCCCTTATCGGTCCCCCTCCTATTCGACAATTTGCTCTCTCTCTCTCTCTCTCTCTCTCTCTCTCTCTCTCTCTCTCTCTCTCTCTCTCTCTCATCCTCCCTCTTTCTCTCCCCCCTTTCCCTCTCCTCGCTCTCGCATTTGTCGGTTCAGGGAAAGTGAAGCGGGCAAGGGGGTGAAGATATGGAGGGATACGCTCTGCTCTGATCACGGCCAGATCGGCATTTCATTAAGTACAGCCAAACAACGCCTCTGTCTCTCTCTCTCGTCAACTGCGTGCCGCTGTCGATAACACGATCAGCTGACCTGTTTGTTATTTCGTCACGCACGAATGGTCGCATTTTGTTGTCATCCTGTCTACTACACTGCCAGAAGAAACATACAGACCTAGAGAATCACGTAGTTGCTACAACCAAACTGGGTTATACCTGGGGGTTTGTAGAGAGCAAAATTCAGTTCCTGGAACGGACTAAAATTCAGTAATCTTATCTCACACAAATATGGTTGCGCCAATCAAGATAAACCGTTATAAAAAAAAAAATTGAATTTGATTATTTGACTAAATTCTCTTTGGTGCAGGAAAAGTTACGATCTTAATATTCAAATATTTGTTTATGGCGTTCGCGCTTGCTGAGGTACGGAGTGTGGAAGTCTCTTTTATGTGGGGGCTTATGGTAGCACAATAAACTTAAAACAAATCCGGAGACCCTGCACAGCAGCTGTGCCTATTTGATTGTATTCATTTTCTCGGCGTTGGCCTTTTTTCACGGCATGCAATTTATTTGTGTTGTCCGACAAACTCAGCGGCAGCCGGACGTGCCGGGCCACCAATCAGAGCCCAGCACACAACTGCCATTACATTACAACCAGTTCGAGCGAACCTATTCACTAACGCCTCTGTTTTTGTTTTGCAGGTGAGACAGACACTCGTTTTGTGGCAAAAAGGTGAGGTTGCTCGGTGTATCCGGATTATACCCTCATGGTGAGTTTCTTCGTGACAGCGCCTCCGTTTGACGTGTCCGCCACCCTTCTCGGCACGATCTTGAACCTTACTTTCGTTTTCGCCTCTCTCTCTCTCTCTCTCTCTCTCTCTCTCTCTCTCTCTCTCTCTCTCTCTCTCTCTCTCTGCGCGTCCCTTTCCGTCTCATGCATATTGACGGTCTCATGTCGCCCTTTCTACGTCCGCTGCCATCCAGTCCAGACCAATATTTTTAGTGCTGTTTTATTTGCGGGAGAACCCTGTCCCGACTTGGCGCGTGCGTGGAGAGAGAATGGGGGGTGGAGGGATGGGGGTGAAAGCGAAAGAGACCGGGGGGTGGGAGCGTTAGTCACGGCAACCCCTTTTCCGCGATCTGCGCAAGGCGGTGGAGGGGAGGGGGCAGTGAGCGCACAGTGCGAAGGGGGTATTGGATACTGTAAAACAACAAATCTACAACTTAACAGTCTGAAACTGTCAATTATTAACAAAAGTCCGTTAACATTTTATTGTTCATTATTTAATAGTGATGGACACGAAAAGAAAAGTTTGGAACTGCTAACATGTACTATTACGACGTCAATCTTTGTAATAACAACCGTTGACTTGTTTTTGATTCTGGAGCACATTGTTGGTTTGTTGTCGGTCATGAAGGTTCTCATGCATCCTCTAATCCTCGTCCTCGTCCCCCCTCTCCCCCTCTCCCACATAGGCAGCCCCCACTCAGTGTGTGGCCTGGCGGACAGCCAGGCCTCACCGCCTCCCTAGTTGGCACCCCTGCCCATGTTTGGGCCCGGGGGCTCCAGGGGGTCAGGCCGCTGTGTTGTCGTGTAATGGATGTCGAATACCATCGAACACGCACTGTTCATCTTTCATGTCCCCAGGAAATAATCACAGTTCATTAAACTGTGGTGTTCTCGGACGTTTTTTATGTGTGTCATTTTTCTTTCTTCACCTTTTTGTGCAGTGTATGTTGAGCGCGCTGCATGGAACTAATAGGGAACCAACAGCGCGCTGGCTCTGCCTGGCCACGGTCCCCCCAGAGGGGTTCAGCGAACCTTTAAATTGGGCTGCGCTCGCTGCTGCGTTGATTTTTCACCACCAATGCACTCTGTAGAAAATAAAAGGTGCTACCCAGCAAGCTTTTAGGGCGAACGGCGTTAAAATAGAAATAGTCTCGCCACGATGATGGCCCGTGTTAGAAATTGGCCCGTTGTACATCAGGCTGACACCAGGTGCGATCTCTTTATCTCTCTTTCTCTCGTCCTCTCTCGCCCCTTCCTCTTCCGTACCCGCTCGCACCCTATTGGTCCAGCGGCCCGCATTGTAAGGGCCGGCAGCAGGACTGGCGACGGACTCCACGAACCGCGACGGCCCTCAAAAAATTTGCATAAACTCGGCGTTTGTATTCAGCAGGACGGCTGGCCTGGCCCTGCTGCGGGCGGCCCGGGCCTGCTGCAGGACCTGCTGCAGCACCCGCAGGAGGCTGCTGAGCACGCCAACTTGTATCGAGGCGATGTGTGCAGCCCCCTTACCCTCAATTAATGGGTTTTTTTGTGTCGTCCCATCTCGTTTCAAAATTTAAATATTTAAAGTAGGAATACATTTAACAAAGTACTCGTCTGATGTCCATTTTGTTGTAAAATTTACGACGTGCGTGGCAATAATGTGTGCAAGTAACAACACTGTGAAAATTGTACCAGGTACAGAAAAAAATCCATGCAAGAGTGGGAGGTTGCATCTATACGACACATATTGTAAATGATAAATGACAAAATGTATCGTCCATTTACGAACATATTTTGCACAGTGGTGGTAATACACAATATTCAAAAATGCAGAGTCCAGCTTTTCCCTTGCTCTGATAGGAATGCGAGTTGACGTTCGTTACCAGTCGGTAAATTTCCTAGAGATGTTATCCTAAATTAGCTATGGACTGCTGGCACTGAGGAGTAGTCTTGGCGCGACTTGTTCATTTCAAAAAAGGGAAAAAGCGGAAAAATATGACCATAGTTGTGTTGAAAAGATTCAGAGAAAGAAAGATGGGAGAAGGGGGAGAGAGAGAAGCGGCAGAAGGGAGGGGGAAAAGGGGAGGGGGAAAAGGGGAGGGGGAGGGGGACCCACAATCTGATTAAACCGTTAATAAGCTACCCTCGTGCTGGCCGGGGGTGAAGCGGCCAAGCGACCATGGCTCCCCGGGGACGGAGATGGGAGGGGAGCGAGGGAGGGGGAGGGCAGTCGGCTGCTCTCGCTGTGGGGCTCACGAGGTCCGCATTTTTCCGTTGGCCACCCGGCCGGCCTCAGAACTGACGGAGTGCGGTACCGCCGCACCCAACCGAACCAGACTCCTCACTGTCTACCCGTGCCATCTACAGGCCTGTGTCTTCTGTTGTCGCGTTGCCGTTCGCCCACTATTCGTACATTTCGAACGCTGCGAAAACAATAACCGTTCAATCGTCATGACGGTATTCCGTAAAAAAAGAAAAATCGAATAAAAACTCAAGCACTATTTTCCCTCGCAATTTCCAAAAAGCCCACATTTTAAATGTAAATTAAAATCGCCAACGTCGTGCAGTCTGAAGGAGGACTACTTTAATGCGATTTGAAATGTGCCCATTTTCGCTAAAATCTGTTCTCCCCTCCCTGCCTTGATCTCCAAAGTTGTCCAGTGCAACTTTTGTGCACCAATTAATTACTGGCAGGGCTTCATTACTGGCGCCACGTCGTCGGGTCCAGATTCATACGGTGCGGCCGACACGGAGACGAAACTTTGCGCGGAGCAGCCCGGTCGTCCGTCCCCACAGAGGGGGAATAAAATGAAATAAATGTGGGGGGGTAAAAGAAAAGAGGCAGCGAGATCGCGACCTTCATGGCCGGGCTGCCTCTGCTGGGCGGTCAGCGAGTGGAGCGAGGCGCACCGTGGCGTGCCGATAGCGCAACAAGTAGATATGAAAAAGTCGCTAGCCACGGCTGAAGAAAAATGAAAAAAAGTTACTTATAAGGAGGGAGCTCGAGCGGTTTCGCCCCGAGAAATGAACATAATTTTGGCATAAGAGTCGTGGGCTGGGGCTCGGACCTGCTCAGAGCCCGCTCTTGTCTGTTCTTTTCGACCGTCCTCGGACACTCGGGCAGGCGAAAGGGAGCGTCTTACAACCACTCCATTTCGCCGAAATTGTGTACTGGCGCTGAATGCAAACTGCCCCCACTCTAAAGTTAACAATGATAAATTTAAAAAGTTGAAGCACAGCAGTACACACAAGCCCGTCCAGCCAGTTAACAACTAATTAATACCGCCTTGAGGTATGCGGGGAAAGGGTGATACCGACGAGAGGTTCGTTGGGGGCTCAAGATGGCCGTGTTGTAACCAACGTATGCAAATTAGAGTGTCTTGTTAGGTCGAGCGAGGTAATTCGGGGGGCTTATGCTAAAATAAAACACTGGAAATTCTGTAACGCGCCTCGCCTCCTCTCCATGCTACCATGCTAGACGACAATATTCTCCCTCCCTCCGCTTCTCTCGCGCTTACAGCAGTTCTCCTCCCTGCCCTTCCGCAGCCTCTCTGTCTCACTCAACCACTCAACAACCCCCCCCACCTCAAGCCCTCACCCTTGCTGCATCCCATTTTGATAAAAGCTGCGTTTTGCTCACACTAATTATTCAGCAGTGTGTATTTTCTTTTTTGGTTTTTCGGGTAGTGTAGTCGGGTGGAGTACGAGAGAGCTCGCTGATGCACTCGGGGTTATATCGTTATTACCGCAGTCCATAAAGACGACCCTCACCCCCCTCACCCTCCTTTTCCCCGTCCTCTTCCCAAGCCCCTCACCGACCAGTTCCGGGGACCCCTGAGCCCGACCCTTTGCTAAGCGCACGGCGGGAAGGCGTGCGGAGCCGGCCAGTCGACCCCCCCC
>NW_026267405.1:85691-87854 GCF_000697945.3 Frankliniella occidentalis | reverse complement strand
CTCTCTCTCTCTCTCTCTCTCTCTCTCACACACACACACTCTCACTCTCTCTCCCTCTCTCACCCTCTCTCTCCCTCTCTCTCACACTCTCACTTTCTCTCTGTCTCTCTCTCTCTCTCTCTCTCACACTCTCACTTTCTCTCTCTCTCTCACACTCTCACTTTCTCTCTCTCTCTCACTCACTTTCTCTCTCTCTCTCTCTCTCACACACTTTTTCTCTCTCTCTCTCTCTCTCTCTCTCTCTCTCTCTCTCTCCACACCTACGCGTGCTCCCTCCAGTGCCGCCACCTTTGTAAGTTCCCTATTGATTCATCGCCGCTGGAGTATGACCGCGGGACGCGTGCGGAGTGGCTCCGCAGTGGCTCCGGAGCGGTACCGTGCCGCCGCTCCACCAGACGGACTCGCTCCGGACGCAGCCGCCCGCCAAGTTTGCCCCCAACTTTATTTTCGATTAGGCCGGGACAGGGCATCCCCTTGTGCTGCAGGCGACGACGAGCGAGGCGTGGCGGGGCGGGGTGCGGCGGCGTAGTGACAAAGGCGACCCCGGCCCCGCGCGCCCCCGCGCCCCTGTGGCGACAGAGGCGTCAAAAGCCCAGCAGGTGGCGTGGCGCGGAGCGCGACTGGGACCAGGGGCACTGTGTGATACAGCATCGATAAGCGATATATATCGAATCGACGCGAGGCCCATCATTTCGATGTCTCGTTTTATCGGTGATGATCGGTGGGGGGCTGGCTTTTCTCCCCTACTGGTACGCCTCTCCCTCTACCCCTCTCTCCCTCCCCCTCCCGCTGCCCCTCTCCCTGCCCCTCTCTCTCCCTGTATTCTCCAGGCGATCAAGGGGTCGACCTGCTCACCGACAGATCGTTTAACCTGCACGACGAAGCATAGATTACTAGTAAGGACAAGCTTGTCCTCTCCTCAGTTTTACTTCTATCTTACTTTACATGCTGTTATGCCTCCCTGTCTTCTACCTCTCCTTGCCCAGAGTGTGTCTGCAAGAGAGAGAGAGAGAGAGAGAGAGAGAGGGGGGGGGGTGATCTTGTGTTCGGCTGCCCCTATTCTTTCACGCCCTTGCACTGTTGCCTTAACCAAGTGAAACCCTATTCAAATGAATGACAATTTCCCCCCTGGTCCTTGTAGGGTAGGGGGCGTTTTCTCATCATACCGGCGTCGCTCTCCACAAGGTGTCGTTTTTGAAGCGATGTTCTGCACCATATTATGACAATGAGAGCATTCATCCTAAATTAGTGTGTTGTAACATCTGAGATCCAAGCATTCCTTGTGTAGCCGCTACAATTGTCAAACGTATCGCAGTACCGAGGAGGAAACTGAACGATTCTCTCTCTAGTCTTCCCTAACTATCCTTCCCCTTCCTCTCCCCCTCCCTTGCCTTCCTCCCTTCGCGCGTCTTACGGGAGGGAAGGGCTGTTCGGTCTGCTGAGGGAGGGAGTCCAAATTGAAAAGGAAGGAGAGAATGGGAACGGAAAGTGGATTTAGTAGGTTGAACGTAAAGTGGCACCCCGCCTGCCCCAAGGGAGAGAGAGGGGGGGGGGGGGGTAGTGCGTAGGTCACAGTCTCCCTCCCCCATTTCTCTATCTCTCTCCCTCTCTACCTCTTTTCGTCTGTTTTTCCTCTCTCTCACACACACGAAATCCACCACATTCCCCGAACCACCTATCCTCAGTGGTGGTACTCGCCTTGCCTAAGCTCACCTCTGCCGACGCTACCGCGACCTCCATGTTACCCAGGCATTCGCATCATATCCGGCTCAGAAAGTGTTTCCTGGTTGCGAAACAGATTTCGCCCTGCTCCCGCTGTGTGCGCTGCACTGGGGGTGTTTGAGCGCACACTCAAATGCACGTGACTCATCCCTTGCTCCAGCCTCCGTACCGCTGCTGGAGGATTTCCTGCCGGGCGGATCGAGCCTCACTAAAGCCAAGCTGTGTGTGTGTGTGTGAGAGAGAGAGAGAGAGAGAGAGAGAGAGAGTTCACGAATGAGAGACCGGAGGGTGAGGAGGGAGGGGAGTCGCGAGTGTCTGATATTGGTGTGAGATTGCTCGCTGTGCATACACGCCGCCACACTGTGGCCTGTCTGTAACCCCAACCCACCCCCTACTCTAAGCTGCTCAGTTACACAAGCGCTGACTGCTCGCCCCCCCCCC
>NW_026267405.1:82937-85286 GCF_000697945.3 Frankliniella occidentalis | reverse complement strand
GGGGGGGGAGCCTTACCTGCACGAGCACCTTGTTTGATGCATCTTTTAGAGATATTGGAGTGCAGTCGTCTGGGATTTGCTCAGGAAAACAAAGGCACACGGGGGATGTTGTGTCTGTTATTATTATTTTCCCTTTAAAAAGAGGAAAAGACAACTTTGTGTGAGAATTCGCATGCGTTTTTCTTCGGTTGTGCATATAGGACTGCATGCACGACTGACTAGAGGCCTATTGCGACGTAGCTCCCATACGTGGTGCGGTCGAGACTGGTGACTGTCGAGAGCGCCCCGCCCGGCTCGGTCTGCGCGCCGCTCAGCATCCCTCTCGTTATCCCGTGCTAATTATTATCCCCATCTTAGCAACCCAGCATCCCGTCTGGCCGGCGCAGCGCGCATCCGCTGGACCACCCGCCGGCGCGCAGGGCTCCGACAAACGAGCTCAAAGCAAATAGCGGGAGGCCACGCTGAGCTCGTCCACCGCTTGTCCGTTCGTGTGTGTGTGTGTGTGTGCTCGTGTGGTCTGCACAAGCTCTTCTGTGCGGGCTGGACTCGCCTTTTTCAACCACCTCTCATATCTCTCTCCATATTGAGCCTTCTTCCTCTCTTCTCCGCCCTCTACCACGTCAGTTTTGTTTCCGCAAAATCCAAGGCAAAGTCTACGTGGGTTAATACGTTCGTCGATGCAATACACGTCACCCTCTGTCTCAGATTTCATGAAACTCGGTCTTTCCATCCTGTACCTTGTACTGGAGCAAAGTTCTTTTCAAGCACGGTCAAAGTCTTATTTGTCCCTTAAATACCAGACTAACAGATTATGACCGTAGTATCAAAGTACAAGACGCCGTGTGTGGATTCTGTTTCTGCGGTACAGAATTTTTAACGGTGTCTTGCCTTTCTGTATCTGTATGTGTGCGTGTGTGTGTGTGTGTGCGCGCGCCGGGCAGGATTACAGCTTTGCACCCGAGTCTGGCAGGGGGGGTCTTATGAAATCTGCGCGACGTGTTAAGCAGATGCAAACAGCATGTAGGCAGGCGGCGTAGTGTTGGGCTTAATGCCCGATGGCTGCCCGCAGCTCTGCGTGTGTGTGCGTGTGTGTGGGGAAGGGGACTTGGGCGAGCCCCTCCTCCCCCCCTTTCCCCTCGTGGTCCGAATCCCTTTGAAGTGAGTCGGCTATTTTTCTTTGGTGCCCAGGCGGTGCGCCCGCCCGCACCACGTCACCGGGCGCGTCGTCCCCTATGTGTGCGTGTGTGAGGCCCCTCGCCTGCAGTCCAATGCGGCTCCGACGTTACATCTCTTTTCGCGAGCTCAATGCCTCATTAAGCTCAGGCGAGTGGGGGTACTTTGCAGCTTAACTATCAGCAGCAGCAGCAGCAGGGCGCCCGCCGGGCAGGGGATAGGCAACCCCTGGGCGGTCGTGTGATGCGGCACGGCCTACCCCACGGGGGGCCCCGCCCACCGCGCGCAGCCTCGAAGCAGAAGGGGTACTGTCTGCCTCTGATGGACTGGGACTGTGCCCGCCCCCCGAGCCATTCCAATAAGCGAAGCATTTCGTTATGAATCACATTTTTCCTTGCTCTGCTGCTGAAGGCGGGGAGAACAACTAAGCGTCCCGGTCCCCCCCTCTCCAACCCTTATCACTTCCCCTCCCCCTCGGCACTCAGTCATCCCTTTCTGCCCCGCCCGCCAGCAGGCCTCACTTGTCATCTTTTGGCGATTTGGACTTCCGTTCGGAATGCGTCTTGCGGGGCCCATTCCTCCTGATTGTCGTCTCTCCCCCCCTCCCCTTCCCACTTCCTTTTCCCACCCTTTCTATCTCGCTCCTTTCCTCTCTTCTGCTTCCGCTTCTCCAATTATCGCGCCGCTAGTTCAATGCCGCGCGATACAAGCGAGCTCCTTGTGCACTCGTCTTAATGAGTGTGAGCTCCTCGGGGCCACGCCCCGCCCCGCCCCACCTACCTCACCGCGCCCCCCGCGGAACGCCCTCTCTGTCAGCAGAATAGAGTTTTGACATCAGCACTTTTTAATTGGCAAGAAAGGCGGTGTCTACTGCGGCACACAGCGTTTGCCCCTCTCTTCCCACCAGCCCCCCTCCTCTTTCCCTTCGATCACCTTCACCTTCCCAGAACTTTGCAGCCCCCGCTCGGAACACATACTTTCGAGAATATTTTCATAATCACCCCCCGACTAAACTTTCACTTTTCGCACTACCCTCCTCCTGCCCCACTGCTGCACGCTCGCTCTCTCTCTCCGCCCTCCCCTCCCTTTTGTTGCCACGTCCGATTGGGACGGGAAGGAACCGGAAGGAAGAAAAATAGTCGGTGAGGATGGCGTTGGTTGGGGGAGAGGAGGGGG
>NW_026267405.1:79206-82887 GCF_000697945.3 Frankliniella occidentalis | reverse complement strand
CGCGCCGACGACCCCACCGCCCTCCACGCACGCACGCACCGCTGCGTCACGCTCAGTGTAGTCACGCTTTATTTCACGTCCCGGTTTGTCAAACTACCTCACTCGGCCGCCATGCACGCCCCCCGCCCCGCACCGCCACGCCTCGCCCCGCCCAAGTTCTTTGAGAGTCGCCCAACTATTCGGTCCGGCCGCACCGCTGCCGCGCCGACACCCTTAAGCTGAGTTCAGACATTCTCCAAGTTGACTCCCAGCGTCCGAGATTAGCCGAGCGCCAGCATGGTCAGGGGTTGGGGGCGCGCGGGGCGGTGCACCGGCTTGAAAATAGGTCGCTCCGATGCCAACCCCCGCCCCGCCCAGCCTCGCCCCGCCCCACCCCACCACGCCAAGCCACACCACGGACGTGCGAGAAAAGCGGAGGATGCAGCGAATAGACACATTACACCAACACCCGAGCAGCGCGGGCGTCTCAAAACGCAGCGCATTTTTTTCCTCGCAAAAAAGCTGAAGATGTAAAAATATCACCGCTCCTCCGCAACGACGTTGACACTCGTGCGTATAAAGCGAGTGACACCGTACTTTTACAGCTAACTTCAGCAGTTTACCGGTTTTCTCCAACAATTTTTTTTTCTTTCGGTCCCTCTCGCATTATCTCCCGGCACGCAGAGACCATTCTCTCAGTGATCACATTGCTGCTTCGAGGACGGCGGCGGCCGGATACAATCTGATGCATAGAATTTTCATTAGCGACGCGACGAGACGAACGCGCTGAGCAGAGCGGCCGGTCACACCGCTGCGATTAAAAAACAATTCGGAGAGGAGAGAAAGAGAGAGAGAGAGAGAGAGAGAGAGAGAGTGAGAGACGCGTTAATGAACTGTTCTGACGCTGTGGCGCAACAGGCGGCCCCCCGTGTAACGAAAGGCACGTCACCGCGCTAAATCCGGCCGGCTATCTGGACCCAGCGATCAGATCTGGGGCCGGAGCAAAGCATACGGCGGCAGATTCTTTTTCCAACCCGTTCCACTTCCACTCACCCCACCCCTCTTTTTTGGGGGGTGTTCTTTGCTCTCCGGCGGCGGCGGGGGGGTCTTTGTTGGATCTCGGGAAATGAATACAATAACTTATCCTTTCCCCATTTCTGTGTGTGTGTGCTCTAGTCTCCGCCGGTGCGCCGCCGCGGCGGCCGTCTCGTGTCCTCTTTTGAGCGTCCCGACGCCCGGCCGGCTCGAGTGGAGAGCAAAGAGTGGGGACATGCATACGGGATGACGTCTCGGGGTCACCGCCGGGTGCTGCACGCCGTACACTGCCCCGGAAATATAGAAGGAATCGGCCATCGCAACCGAGAATCAGTCGTCAGAACTTATGTTTCGTCAATTTCGTGACCGTACTTCTTCTTTTTTTCGTTTGTTTTTTTTTTTGGGGGGGGGGGGGGGATGAAACCAGTGTCTGACGATCCACTTTCAAAACATTAGTCGCTGCGACTGGAAATATCTTGGATGTCAATACGAATTTTTTATCGGTCTAACTTTGATTGCCACTCAACTATTTAAATTCGGGG
Source organism: Frankliniella occidentalis (assembly GCF_000697945.3). Classification (NCBI taxonomy): domain Eukaryota; kingdom Metazoa; phylum Arthropoda; class Insecta; order Thysanoptera; family Thripidae; genus Frankliniella; species Frankliniella occidentalis. Next base: position 81,331 of record NW_026267405.1, on the reverse strand, counting down.
TGGCCAGGTCAAACGCAAGTAGCTGTAGGAAATAATATTCTTTTTCGAGTTTCTATGTAAACCCCGTGGTGAAACGCTCCCTGACCGATCGATGCAACATCTAAAACGGCTTAAAACGACGTCGTCCGACAATTTCTCATGAATGGCAAAGGCAAATCTACGTCGTGTGGCCTCACAGTTTATTCTAGTGTGCAATGCAACATATAACGTCTCATTCCTCATTGCCCTCCTCCCCCCATTTCTCGCTCTCTCTCTCTCTCTCTCTCTCTCTCTCTCTCTCTCTCTCTCTCCCTCTCTCTCTTACTCTCTCTCCCTCCGGGAGCCACACATCCTGCGCGGGCCGAGGGGGTGCCAGTTATAAGCACCATTCGGGGCCGCCAAAACCCCACTCCGCACATCGCCCCCAGGATTGGTCATTTTGGGAGCCCAGCCATGGGCGGCGTGCTCGCGTGCGAGGAAAATGGGGTGGGGGATGCGCTGCTCTCAGTTATTTTGTTTCCAACAATTTCGCCCTGAATTTGCTTGGGAGGCCTATTTGCCCCACATATACGACACGAAAGACGCGAAAGCCTATAGGCCTGCGCGCGTCTTGCGAAGGTTATGTGTGTGTTGGAGTTTGTGCGTGCGTGTGTTAGGGCGCGCGGGCGTGTGTGCGTGCACGCGCGCGCGCGGCACATTCGTCTCTGTCCTTCCAAGACCGAATCAGAAAAACTTTTCGCGGCCGCCATCACAACTATCACGGCTGCCAAACTTATTACGGACACGGGACTTTGGTTTCAATAGGAGCCGGCAGGGGGGTGGAGAGGGAGGAGGAAAGGGAAGGCGGGGGGGAATTTGATTATCCTTCGCCGTGGATTCCAAGTCAAAGACACATCTCGAGTCTCGGCTCGGCTCGACCCCGCAGCGAACGTTCTGTTTGACTTCTCTGGTGGGCAGCAGACGTCATGTGACAGCAAAACGCGAGGAAAACTGTCAAACGAATCGCGATGGGGGTTCATTTTTATCTCGTTTTATTCCAACCTTTCCCGCATATATTTTACCGAAACCCGAAGCTTTTAAGAATGTTTCAGAAACATTTACAGTACATTGGGTACACATACCTAGAAAAACGTACTTTGATAATCTAAGTGTGCAAGTGCTCAACACTTGTAAGTGTGCTACTGCAAGTTGAATATACTTGCAAGCAGTGTACACTTGCAAATGCTCATACCGAGTGGAACACTTATTTGCAAGCGTACAATTACGGAGTTGCACACTTACAAGAATTGAGCAGTTGCCAACTTAGTTGACCAGTGTAACCTTTGATTTCACGTCGAAAATTGCTGCAAATCCAAAGCTGAAATCAGCTTCATCAAAGGCAACCTTCGGAACGGAAACAATGTTTGACGTGAAATCGAAGGTACGTTTTACTGGGTGCACCACTTTAAACGGTTGTTGCACTGGTGCCGATGCCTCTTCACCTCAGCGCGTTGTACGCGAGCTCTAAAACGCATTCACCCACCCTCCGCCGTGGTCAAGCGGCTGCCTGCCTGGCCCCCTGGCCTGGCCCAGGGAAAGCCGACCGGGGAAGTTTCTCAAATGCTGCGTGGGGTGGGTGAAAGTTAGTAAATATTACCAAGTTTACCGACTTTTAGAAATAAAATCACAAATAGGATGAGATTTAAAGAAACCTTTTCCCTGACTCTCCTCCCCAGCCTTGCTATATTTTTTTTAATGGACTTTCACAATGCCGAGCTACACCAACGCGGCGGGCCGGCCGCTAGCGCGCATCAAATTATGATTACCGCCAAAAGTGAAGGGGGCCAACGCTGCCGTGATGTTGTATACCTTGTCGGGGGGAGGCTCATTATTGGCAAAGTTTGGTCCAGCGAGACGGTTTCCTTTGCGCCCGCCGGGAGCGGGAGCAGGAGGCCTCTGCACCGGCGCAGCAGTGGCGCACGTACAGCGACCTGCAGGGCGTCGGCTAAACCCGCCCATAAACGCACAGACAAGCAGGAAAGTTTCACCGCGCAGCCCCAGGCCCCCAGACCGAGCCACGCGTCCGAACTGCGGGGGCGCGGTTCATCCTCTTATTAGGTCTCTCTCTCTCTCTCTCTCTCTCTCTCTCTCTCTCTCTCTCTCTCTC
>NW_026267405.1:77418-78292 GCF_000697945.3 Frankliniella occidentalis | reverse complement strand
GGGCTGAGGTGGGCGGCGGAAGGTGCTCGGTTTATATAAGACGTGGTAGTGGTAGTAATCACGCCACAGTCTATCTTGGCCGCTGGTTCGACGCGGGAGGTCGGAGGTCGAAGGCCGCCGCCGCCGCTGTCGTGGCCGGGAAGGTACCCGCCCCCGCGGCGCCCCCGGCTTAGGTACCCAGCGCGTCGTGGAGCGCCCACGCCAAGAGATGGATATCTTCCGCCCCGGCCCGGCATATCCGAACAAAGTGCAGAGCCGCTGAACGAACACCCCTGCTGAAAAAAACAACGTATTATTAAGACACAAAGATTACAAAAGTTTACGAGTGTATCACTCTGATTGTTCAGCCATGAAATTGATGCCGATTCCGAGATATTTGGATTTCCATCGGATTTCCACTCAATAAATTTGACTCCTGAAACTTCCACTTGTCACGTGAACATCGACCACTACTCTACTCGCTTGAGAGGGTTACAGCAGATAATTTTTCTCCCCCGCCAAGTCAAGTCCAGCCCCCCACCAGACCACCACCACGTGGTCCACGTGTCCCGCCCGGCGACATGTCCGCAGTGTTTGTGAGTACCTCCCGGACCCTCTCCCGCATTCTGGCGGACGTGCCGGGTCCGGCCTCGGTCCTGCGGGGGCAGACCTTCGGGTGTCTCCCTGGTGCACCTCCCTCCACCCCCACGCCGCCCCTCAGGGGTTTGGTCAGAGCAGTAACGCGACCGCCCCAGTTGTTGTGAGCTCCTTTATATCTTTTTTTTAGACCCGCATTCGTCATCATAAAGCAGGTAAGTGGCTCCATTGACATTTACTGCTCGGATTGAGGGGGAGTCGGAGGCGGCTCGGCGGAGTCCAGGAGGGGCGGCGTGAG
>NW_026267405.1:68360-74578 GCF_000697945.3 Frankliniella occidentalis | reverse complement strand
GGGGGGGGGTATAAACCGTCAAAAATATCGCTGGCGTAGTTTGTGCAAGTCCCCGAAATACTGGAACATTGATATATCGTTTTACTCACTTGTCTAACTTTGTGCTGGATATCCTGTCTGATGGCAAGCGTATAAATAAAGAAGGACAAAGCTTCCATCGAGGTGTCCGAGGCCGCATAGACAATGGTCTTAACCTCCTCGTTGAGCTCCTCTTCGTTCAGCGCTACGCCTTCTTTAGAAAACAGCACGTGGTCCAGAAACGCTTTCCGCTTCCGCGGTGGATTCATGTGAGGGCTGTTGTTATTAAGGCCTTCCCTCTTTTGGCGTATCATCCGCTGTACAAACCCGTCAAAGATTTTCCTTAACTTGGTGTACTCCAGGTACCGGGTGCGATGCAGCGAGTAAATCCACTCGCTCAGGAACCATGGACGCCTAACTCGATAGAAGAAGTTTTCGAAACCCTTTGTGGTTGAGCTTACGAATTCCAACTTCTGTGGGTCGTCATCATCCAGGTCCGAGGACATGAAGGTCTCGCAGACTGTGTTGTTGGTGCAGGACGCACAGACCGGCGTCACGTCCAATACCTCCCCTTTGTCAGCGTACCCGGCTAGCTGGTCGGCGAGGGCCACCCCCCGCTTGTGGAAGGTTGGCACGAAGTCGCGCAGGATGTCGAGGTGCAGGCTGGGCGAGATCGCTTTGCGGTGGCGGCGCCAAACCTTCCCGCCTAGGGTAACCAGTCCGCTCCCTAAGATCGGCTCTAGCGGCCGGTACACCTGCGGCTTATTCAGCGCCTTGGGGCTTGTCATGACTGCCTCGATGTCGGCGGGTTGCAGAACGAAGACGATATTGATGTGTCCCACCGCGAAGCGGCACACTGGCCCGTAGCTGCTGTAGGTGGAGACCATCGTGTGGACGCGGTTGTAGATCTCGTCGGGGCTGCCGAGTATTTCGAGCGCATTTCCGATGATGGGGAGCCTGGGCGGCCCCGGCAGCTCTGCTATCATACGGCAGACGCGCCTGAACTCGGACACGACGGGCCAGGAGCGGACCGCCAAGCAGGCGGCGACCACCAGCAAGAGCAGGACGAGAAGGAGCATCTTTCGACCGACGCAGACTGGAGTGAACCACGCCGGGCGAGGTGTTCCCTTAGTTGTCCGGCCCCCTTCCCGCCCCTCCCCTCCCTACCTTCACTTCCCCGCCCTTCCCATCCTTCTCTTCACATCACCTGCCCTCCCCCCCCTCTCCCCACTCCGCGTGTAAGACGTTGTGACGTTCGCATCGGCGTGACCGCTGTTGCGGTCACAGCGATAGTAAATTTGTCTTCCTTGCGAGCGTTATGCACCCGGGCACACTTTTCTTTTAGGTGTGTCCGGACGTAAGGTTCCGTATGTCAAGCCCAAGACACAACAGTGTTGCGGGTTTGCAAACCCAAGGGGCCATGGTGCCTTACGGGTAGAGCGAGTCGTTGCCCTGATTCGAGTCGCTCAGCCCACCGCCGGCAGGAGGTCACTGGCCTGAAACTGGAAGACATTCGGTGGTTTGGGCCGCCCAGATAGAACACAATCGTCCAAAACTCGTCAATGACCCTCATTTGATGTCAAAATGAGCTCATTCTGGCTACCTAGGCGCAGTAAATTTTGACATCATTTTGGCAAACGTGTTCTACCTGGGCGGCGGAGCGAACGATTTAATGTGTACAATGCTCGCTGATGGAGTGGTCGACAACTTGGCTTTAGTCCACAGGAGTACAGTCGGTGTACAGTTCAAGTACCGGTAGGGTTGCCCAAAAAAACGCATTTTTTGATTTTTGAGTGGGCATGTTGGCCAGAGGGTGCAATTTGGTGTATAGATACACCATGATTTTTATTATGAAAATGGAACGATATTTGACCCTGCCGAAACGAGCTCAAACTTTAACATTACTTTCTTATGGGGAATTCTACTTAAAACTACAATTTGGGCCTGGAGCTCAAAATATTACCTGTAGATGAAAAGTGTTGTAAAAATCGTGATCTACGCGAAAAACCGAGTCTGACGACATGCCACTTGCCAGTATCCGCCATCGCATTTCGTAGAAATTATTCGTGAAATAATCACTTTTTTGAGGAAAAAATAGCAAAAAAGTGATTATTTCACGAATAATTTCTACGAAATGCGATGGCGGATACTGGCAAGTGGCATGTCGTCAGACTCGGTTTTTCGCGTAGATCACGATTTTTACAACACTTTTCATCTACAGGTAATATTTTGAGCTCCAGGCCCAAATTGTAGTTTTAAGTAGAATTCCCCCTAAGAAAGTAATGTTAAAGTTTGAGCTCGTTTCGGCAGGGTCAAATATCGTTCCATTTTCATAATATAAATCATGGTGTATCTATACACCAAATTGCACCCTCTGGCCAACATGCCCACTCAAAAATAAAAAATGCGTTTTTTTGGGCAACCCTAAAGTACCGGTTGTCCGCGGTAACCAGCCGCCTTCCGCTACCTCCACCGCTCCCCCTCGCCTTCCAGTGCGTAGGAAACCCGTCGAGCCGTCGCGTCCTCTCCTGGACACCGTGTACACCGTAGTAAGTCGGTAAACGACCGCATTACAGCCAAATTTCTCTCGGGGAACACACGGAGTACAATCACAGTACAGTACATCTGCGCTATTAGTTCGTATTACGAAGACTATTTCAAGTTAAGATATCAACACTCCCGATTTTTTACTATAGTCATGAAGCGTTAAGATTCCACAGTTGCTTCGTATCAAGCAAGTGTTGGGACCGAGGGAGCCACCACTTCGAATTATGATGTACACAGATTATACGTGGGATTACAGGGATTACACATGAATTTTGTGGGATTTTACAATAATTTTGTTGAAGTTCTGGGGTTAAAACAATTCAATTTGGATTATTAGGTGATATTGAGTGATAACTTTTCTAAATTTGGTTAATTATGACACGGATTAACTAGGGATTACAGTTCCATCTGTACACAGGATCACAAGAGTCGTGACCCTCTCGGTTGGGACCACTACCTGTTTATTCCACAAATGGGGGCAACGTCCTGCACTCGCTTACCTGAGGAGGAGGTTGCTGATCTGGGCCCGGTGGGGGACCGGGACCACTCCGGACTGTGGTATGTCCCGGGTGTCCAGGCTGGCAGTACGCTGGGTTGCCCATGCACTGGCCGCTGTGTGTTCTCCCCGGCCTACAAGCCAACCCCGTCTCCTGCCAACTGTTGTTTTCTCCCGGCGCGATTACAGGACGTAAATTGCTAACTACGGCGTTTTCTCTTTATGCTGCAGGTCTGCGGAAAGTTTACCCATATTACTTCACCTTCACCACCTTCACCAAGGGCCGGTGGGTCGGCGAGAAGATCCTGGACGTGTTCGCGAGAGAGTTCAGAGCGCACCCGGCGGAGGAATATGTAAGTTTCCTCTCTTTTTTTTCTCTCTCTCTTTTTTCCCCCCCCGCCGCACATCTCCATTCAACGGCGGCCAGTTTTTGTTTCACTTTTCTTTGGTCTAATAAAAGCTGCGAAATGTTTTCATGTTTCCTTACAGGAGCGCTGCATTAAAGGCGGCACTCTTACCGTCAACTATGAGAAGGTGGACGTGGATTACAAACTGAAACACAATGACCTGCTCGCCAACATCGTTCACAGGTAATGTCATGCCTGGATGGAGACTGTATTTCTGACCCGTCGGAACAGTCGGGACAAGAGCGGGCAAGAGGCAGACACGCGAATTAAAAATATCACAAGATCTCTCCTAGCCTGCTCACCCCTCTCTTTTTTTAAGTCTTTTCTTTTCACAGTGTTAACGCCGCCTACTTTGATCTCCCACGTAAAAGACGGACAAAAGCCGTCGGGAAACAAAGCCCCCCTGTGGTTTTTCATTCCAATTAAGGCGGAGGGCTGCCACTTTGTCAACACGCAGAGGGACGTGGAGGGAAGATAGGGTTGTTTAGCGTGCCCGTCGCGTAGGGCAAATCTCTGTCATTGACTGCCGCCGTTAAAAGAAATTATAGAAAGACAACTTTTTTTAAAGAAGAAAGCAAAAAAAGTTTATCCACTCTACTCCTTTTTTTTAATAATCTATTTTGGTTTTTGGTTTTCGCGATCACGTTAAGATGTCGAAGAAGGTAGTCCTTCCCTGGCTGTCTTTCGCCTCTGCATCCAGTACGGTTGCGTGTGTTCGGAATGTGTTTTGCAGAGTGAGAAACGTGATCCACCCCCGAGACGGGCGTCACGTTGTGCATCTTGGAGTTTGTCGTAGAGGATCTCCTTCTCGGGCATGATAGTCCTCGTCATGAGAAATCGTTCGTAACCAGGCGTGGCCCTAGAGCGGTGGCTTGGTTTGCGCACCGTCCAAAGACGATCGCCAAAACGATGTCGATGAAAATGTTGTTTCCGACGCCGATGTTGTCATTTTAACATCGTTTCAATTAATGCTTTGGCAGTCATTTCGCCCAGTCACTATGACCACGCCTGAAACCGATCAGAACAGCCTAAAGGTTGTAAGTCGTGTGTGAGACCAACCTGCTAGGGCCGTCTTTCTTCTTTGCTTCCTCGTGTGTGCCCTATTTGCCCCTTACCATTTGGACCCCTAGCCTCCCTAGTCCACGATTTGAACCCAGGACTGAGGTGCCGGGAAGAAACTCTTGTGCATGTGTAGTAGTGATCTGTCCCAGCACGACCGATGCGGACTGCGTGACAGTGTGGTTAAGACGTCACCTAACCCTCAACAAAAGGGATACCCCGTAAAACTAGGACACTGTGTGTCAAATTTATTATGCAGGAAACACTGCAGGTTACCTAAATAGAAAAAATAAAATAAAACATTTTAAGAGGAAACTTTTACAATTATCAGATGCTGCCATATATACGCCATAAAATGACACAGTATCCTGGTTTTACAAAGTAGCTTCAACCTCCTTCAATGCAAGACGGTGGTGTTGTATCAGTCGTTAGTAACCAACCTACCTACAGCAACCCAATACTTTGTTCCATTTTGTTTTCATTACAAAAACGACGGTTTTACAAAAACACACGTTACGAAACCCAGCAAAACGTAAACGGTAGACGTGTGTGTGTGACGGCAGCCTGCTGTGACGAGGCCTACTGTTGCAGACACGAGGTTCCCGTCACTGCGGAGCCCATCTCCATCGTACACATGGACGGCGACGTGGTGGTCGTTAACAAACCCGCCTCCATACCCGTAAGTGAGGGGCCGCCGCCTGCATGCCTGCATGCCTGCACTGCTTCAGACCTTCAACACCGCTCCACCTCGACCTCTTAATATTTTCCCCCTCCCTTTTTTTTTGTCCATTTTTATTATTTCTTTCGGACGCCAATAAAGAACACGGCAAGAAATATTTCAATAATACAACAAAAGGACAAACTTTAATTCTGTGGTCGTACTTACGCCAAGCGCCGCATAGCGTTTCTTTCATTTTAATTTTCGTCGAAAATGTCGTGTTCTTTTTTCCATTCTTCCTTAACTCTACATTTTTAAGAGACGTGTACCGTGTAGTACATTGGAAACGCATGCATCCTTCCGCTTTGCTCTCCTGGAGTTTTATCATGTTTTGATTTACCTGTAGAAAATAACCACGAGTTGGAACTTCGCGAGGTAGGTAGAAAACCTGCACGGTAACCTTGGCTTTCAGCGGTACTACTTCTTTCACGCCTTTATTTGATTTTTTCTGTACGTTTCTTTTTTACTTTTAAGTTTTTTGCTACCGAAGCCCGAGCTCCTCCTCTGTCGTAAACCGGCTCTCTTTTAAAGCGCAGTGAGACAAAGGAATGTCTTCTTCCACGTTTTGTTGATGAATAATCCTGTAGAGAAGGATACTTTTGTTTTCATTTTATTTTATGGGACGTCGCTCGCCGCGCTGTCTATTTTGTCATGGCGTTACGCGTAATCCCATCAGTTTTGTGTACTGCCGACTGAAAAGGAGGATTTTAAAAATTTCCCTTCTATCAGTGTTAATAACCTCTTTCTTCCAGCATAAAAGCGACCAGCGCTGCTGCCGTCTGCTAGGCAAGCAGAAGACCAACCTTTTATTTATTTTTTCGGTGTATCACCGACGTCTATTTCATTTTTTGTCCACACCAGAGATTTGATGATGTGGTGGTTGTGAGATCCGGCCAGATTGGCTCGAAGGCGCGCGTAACTGTGCCGCGAGCGCCGAGGGGAGGGAGGGAAGGCGAGGCCGTGGGTCGGGTGG
>NW_026267405.1:66047-68135 GCF_000697945.3 Frankliniella occidentalis | reverse complement strand
CCCCCCCCCTGCAACCTGCACCTGCTCCACAGCCTCTTCGACTGCCGTTGCTCCGGGCCGCACCCCATGTCGGCGAGCTCGACCTCCACGACGCCCTCCCCGACCTCTTCCACCACGCCCGGTGGCCCATCATGATGTTCTCTGTCCAGGTGTCGGCTGCGGAGCGGAGCGCGGGCGCAGCTGGCGGTCTGAAGCGGTGAGAGACACCTCCCGCGGGTTCCGATGTGCATATTGACCTTCTCCCTCCCTCCCACTTTTGTCTCCGTTTGTCTCACTTCCACTCACAACAAACGGCCGCTTGCTCGTCTCGATACACCGCGGTGCACGCGGCGCGCGCGCAGCTGCAGCGCGTGTCTACTACTCACCCACTGCCCCCCCATGACTGCCATGAAGCTGATGTGTCTAGGTGGCCGTGCTTCTTACAGGCACGAGACTCCTGTGTTGGCTAAGCGCATCCGTCTGGTACATGTAGACGAGGACATTGTGGCCCTGGACAAGCCGTGCTCCCTGCCGGTGAGTACTTCCCCCCTCCCCTCCCCCACCCACCCGCTAGAGCCAGCAATTTGAAACCCTGTGAGGCGGGGCGGCCCCGGAACGGATGGCACTGAACCGGGTAGACACCCCCATCGTACACGGCGCCCGGTCCTATTACAGAACACGGGTAGGAGTTCCTTGAGTCTTTTACGGGTAATTACTGTTCAAAAATATGTTGTGACTTCCCAACATTTTCTCGATTTTATTTCCCCCCAAAAATCACAAAGAGTTCTGGCTAATTTTTTTTCATTGCGAATTCTTCGTGAAGTTCTGTTTTTATTTTAAACAGTGTTATGCCGCTATGCACGAAAAGGCAGCGCACCGTCGTTTCGTAATCCCTTTCACTAAAATATCATTAAATAAAAAGATATAAATATCCTCAAAATCTAAAGAGTTTTCCTCAAATTATGGGAGTTCCTCCAAAAGTCAATCATTTTGTCTTACTTTTTTTTTATTTTTTTCATTATTATTATTTTCCCAGAACAAGCGGGTATTTCAGCACAAACCCATCAAAAAGATTTCAGGTCCTACCTTTGTTTTCTAGGGACGTGCCATCGTTTCGTGCCGCTCCGTTTGGCTCAGCCGAGCTTGTGTTTTAACTTCTAAGGCGCCGCGGACGGCCGAAACCTTTTGATGTGAGGTGCAGTAGTAAATTTGTTGTGTGTTTTTGTGAGCGCTTTGGCCACACGGCCAACCCACAGGTTTTGCAGTGTAAAGGTCGCCCAGACGTACGCTGTTAGAAAAAGGCAGTACTTTGTAGGCCAGCAAGTTTGTTGAGGTTGTGTGCAATAGTGGTCCTAACTTTATTGAAAGTGAAAATTTTCGTTTGCTTCTCCCTCTGTACTTGTACTCTGTACAACGGTAAGGAAGTTCCCATCGGTTCTGGACTTAAAACATTGAACGAGTATTGGAGTGCGGCTGAATGTAGAGCAATGTTCTATCGATCACTCGATGGTTCTAGGTGTGGGTAATTCTACGATTAATATCCTCACTCCGACTATGTGCTTTTAACACACCGCCCTCGCCCACCGGGCCACTGACCTCGACACGTGAAGTGTTCAACCGGCAATCACCTGAAAATGTTAAACTCCGGTTCACGCACATCTAGGTGTTTGACAGGTAATATGAAAACTTAAAAGTGTTGACTCGAAACGTTTAACACTCCCCAGCGTTCAAACTTTCCAGCTCAACACTTAGTCAAACACTTTCAAGTGTCGGACGCTTCTGATGTCAGTGTGCCTTGTGCCCCGGGCCAGTGCGGGGTTTGGGGGTGGGGGAGTGACTGCTTCCTCCGACCCTCCGGCTACCGCACCACGCGACCCAAACAAGACCCCGAGCTGCCCTTACCCCCTTACAACTCTACTCCCACCCCTCTCCTACTCCGAGTTCGGTCTGTCGTGTAACGCCGTCTCACCCCTCCCCCTTCCCTGCTCCCATACAGACCACCAGTGCTGCCTGCAGCCTGCTGTTCGCACCTGTGGACACGGATGTGAACCTGTTCGTCTCTCTCTCTCTCTCTCTCTCTCTCTCTCTCTCTCTCTCTCTCTCTCTCTC
>NW_026267405.1:51644-65997 GCF_000697945.3 Frankliniella occidentalis | reverse complement strand
CACCTCTCTCTCTCTCTCTGCCCCCCCCCCTCTTTTTCCCTCTAACATGACGCCCTCAAAACACGGAGGGTGGAACCCCGAGGGCTAACGGACTGCCGTGTTAGAGTTGAGGGCGGGATGATGAATAGTATACTTATTCAGTTCGGTGTTTCCTTTAGGGTGTGATTCGTCAGTGTTCGGGCGCTCGTTCTCCTGGGCGACGTGCGGTGGGGCATTTACCAGCAGGCCCACTGAATATGTATACTTACTTCATCCCGGAATCTGTGTGCTTGATATGCTGACTTTTAAGTGTGTACCGGGTGTAACAGAGGAGACGTCGATGTCGGAGGGTCAATTTGCGTACCCGCAGGCGCCATGGCGCCTTACAGGCGGAGAGAGTGGGCAAACCAGCCGACACCGACGTCTTAGCTGCAAAGCATCTGAGCCCTTCGCAATTATTTGCAAAGTGTTTGCAAAGAATTTCTTGACGAAATCCAATAGTACGGTATTCAGGGCGAAACTGCATGATACACGCGTGTTTTTATAAGTGACAAGGGGTTTGGAAATAATTTGACCCTCCTGCTGACAATGTTTCCTCGCAGTTTTGGTCCCGCTCAAATCAAAATGCTAAGCCATCTTGATTGATCGTCCATGAGTTTTTTCTCTAATTATTCCTATCCTCTGTATGTGCTGTGCCCTGTCTAGTCTACCCTGAACCTGCTCAGCTGAACTTGAAGGGTTGACGTTATTAATTGGAACACGACGTCATTTATTTTCCTCAATTACTTCTGATTTGGGTGCTTTGCTTTGAACTTCTTGCGAAGAGTGCATGGACACAGCGGAATTTGACAAAACACCTGAACCTTGCAAGTCGCGCCTTCGTTGAAATAGTGAATGTATCTGTTACTTGATACGTACTGGTGGTTTTTGTATTTAGTGTAGTGCGTTTGTGGTTGATATGGGTTGAGTCCGTTTTCCTATGCTGTATGTATGTATTTTTATGCTTTGGTTTGCATGGTAAAGTTGATGCTCTTCGCAGAAGCCGTGTAAGTCGCATGATTTCCTTGCGATGTGCAAAATGCTTCATCTCAGTGCTGTTCTTGTTTGAAAAAAAAATATGCTCGCTAGTCTTAAGTTACGTTGAGTGTTTGTGCACATTTTAATATTTATGGTTAAGGCATGTTTTTAGTTTATTGCCAGAAATTATTATAACTAGGTGTCCACTATATATTAAAAACGTGAGATTCCTTCAGCGCACCACATCCATGTCACTTCTAAAATTTCAGCAATAGCTCATAACGAAATGTCAATTTTCTTAACTATTGCGACAATCCTTTCTTTAAACTCCCGTAGAACTATTTCGTTGAAAAACTAAGTTTATTCAAGCGCTTTCTCACTAACTAAATAGACTCCCGTGCTTTTCAGGTGCACCCGTGCGGCCGCTACAGGCACAACACCGTCGTCTTCATTCTGGCCAAAGAGTACAACCTGAAGAACTTGCGCACGATCCACCGGCTGGACCGGCTGACGAGCGGATTGCTGCTGTTCGGGCGCTCACCCAAAAAGGCCCGCCAAATGGAGCACCAGATCAGAAACCGGCAGGTGGCCAAGGAGTACGTCTGCCGCGTAGAGGGCGACTTTCCCGAGTGAGTACAAACAGCAATAAAAATCGAACGCAATAATGACTCCTTTAGTTCAAATAATTTAACAGTACGAAAGTAATTCCCTTTCACTAAAATCGCTGAATGTACAAAAACCGTCATTTTTTTAGAGAGGAGATCACCTGCACGGAACCGATTGAGGTGGTGTCCTACAAGATCGGCGTGTGCAAGGTGTCGTCCCGGGGCAAGGAGTGCGCCACCTCCTTCAAGAAGCTGGGCTTCAACCCCCGAACCAATACGAGCGTGGTGCTGTGCAAACCCCACACGGGCCGCATGCACCAGATCAGAGTGCACTTGCAGTACCTGGGTACGTAACATTTGTTCGAGGGTCATTTCTCTATCGGCGGAAAAGAGACCCGTTTCGCGCATTACTACTGCTCTATGCGGTCGAGCGCCCAGCTGGGTAGGCAACCGCCGCTCAGCACGATACAGCGCTGTGCGGCGGGTGGACTATGCAGCCAACTGCAGGCGTTTTCAGCCGCTCTCTGAACTCAGTTGTAAGCTGCACCAACTAATGCCGTTCACTTGTTCGACGGAGAGTACCATGATTTATCAAGCAACTGCTTCGTTCGAGCAGTTGGCTTCACGCCTCGCACTGGCCTCACCCAATTTTTAGTTTCGTATTTGTGAGACAAGTTGCGTGCTCAACATTGTAAAGTTGTTATTGTCGGCACGCGCAATACCCAATAGCGCACACTGAATTGATGGCACCCTCCTTGAAGTTGAACGGCATTGGAAAAACAGCTGAGGCTCTCTGCAGCTCAGGGGTGCGTTGAGCGCCTGGCTGGGTAGGCAGCCGCCGCGTCGCGCGCGCGGCTGTGCGGCGGGCGGCCTATGCCGCCGATGGCAGGGGCTCCCGTGCCGTCCGTGACTTGACGCGGTGCTCTTCTGCTCGACCCGCAGGCTTCCCGGTGGTCAACGACCCGCTCTACAACCACGTGGTCTTCGGCCCCAACAAGGGCAAGGGCGGCCTGATCGGCAAGGCGGACGACGAGCTCATCCGGGACCTGGTCAACATCCACAACGCCGAGAACTGGCTGGGCATGGACGGCGACACGGACCTGTCCATGTTCAAGCCGCTGGGCCGGGAGCTGGACGAGGACAAAGGTGCGGGGAGCGGTCGTCAGTGACGTCAATGTGAGGCTCGTCCGTGGGCCCCTTTCCTTCTAAACGGTGTGTGTTGTTGAAATGCTATAGGCGACGAGGACGACGGCGACGTGAGCCGGGAGCCCTCGCCCTGCGGGTCGTGCGAGGACGCCCCCGGCCCGTCCTTCACCAACAACAACAATAGCACGACGCTCAACAACAACATCGTCAGTGGCCTGGTGAACCCCAGCAGCAGTAGCGTGGTGGCCGCCCTGGCTCCCAACAGCGTCGCGAATGGCATGGCCTCTACGAGCACCAGCACAGCGACCGGTATGGTCTCTACGAGCACCAGTATGGCGTCGCCCAGTCCCAGTGGTAGCACGAGTAGCAGCGCCAGCGGCAGTAGCAGTGGCGGCGGCGGAAATAAGGTGACGGTCGCCACCCAGACGGGTCACGAGTCGCCAGATCTGGCCTTCCAACAGGACAAAATGACCCACGACCCGCACTGCTACGAGTGCAAAGTTCGCTACAGGGACCCCAAACCCAGAGACCTCATCATGTATCTCCACGCCTGGAAATTCAGGGTAAGCATGGAATCAGGAGAAAATGACTGTACTAACATGAAAAAGGTAGTCTTATGTTTACTAGCAATTCGTCTTTCTGTTTTCCTCAGGGGCCAGATTGGTCGTATGAGACAGAGCTGCCAGAATGGTCAAAGGTAGACTGGAGTGAGCCTGATGACTAATGAGAATCAAAAATACAATAACATCACCTCCTTGATGGAATCATATACAAGTTTCACAAATTTATCTGTGTGAAGCTTTCATTCATTGTGAGGGTGGTCTGAAAAATCAGGATGAAGCAAGGAAATTGCGTTCCATCTCCTCATTTCTGTCTGTAAAGCTGAGATTTTCCTTGTTTTGTTAAATATTTTTGTTGCGGTGTGATATCAGTTATGAATTGTGAGGATACGTATCATCATCAACTTATATGTAATATTGTCTGCTCGTCTTTTAGTGATATTTTAGTTTTTCTTTTTTCTATTAGCTGATTTCTTGGACATATAGTTCTTGTTGTATGTATGTCCAACTTTTGCTTCTTGTCTCTCTGCCATTCCGAGTTTCAAATTTTTCTTGCTCTTCTGTCTGTCTTCCTATCTTTTCCCTGCTGTTATCTCTATTTTAATTGTACTTTAGTCTTTTGCTGTGGTATAAATCCTTTAAAGGTAATAGTGATGATGATGATTTGTGCTGTGAAACCAGTACTTTCATTTTGTTCTTAATTCAAGAGGGTAGCTCTTTAACTATAAAATTTGTGAGAACTGTGGTTGTTTGTGATTAGCATAGCTATATCAAATGTTGCCATTTTTTCAAGAATATGCGATATTTAGAAGAAAAAAATGCTGCGCATGTATTTGTAAGACAAAACAGTGTTGCCTTAATTATTTGATGAATAGTCCTTTGTACCAAAAAAAGAAAAAAACAATCTTGGACCTTGTACATAACGCTAAAAACAATGTTTTGAATATCTTATCTTTCTTTTCACACCTTTGTGCAGTAGAGTTTGTTTTTTTAAGGGTTTTTTTAAGTACTGTAACATCTTAAATGAGCATTGTATATAGCATATTGATTTATAGCTTGATTTTATGACAAAATTGCAGTGCAAATTTTTGAGTAGCTATATTGACTCTATGATAACTGTAGAGGTAAGACATTTTCTTTTATTTTATGTGATGATCAGATTCAGACCAAAGGATGATGTGAAGAATCAACCACCTGATTCTTCACAATTCAATCATCTATCTACATTGTATTTTTGTAATTGCTATATTTTAATGTTTCTGTGATGATATGAGGGGGCGTTTCTCACTTCTTATGGTCAGGCATGATCTTACCCCTCCATCATGAAAGCATTCACTAGGTGGTTGCTTCATGAGCGTCCGACCAAAAATGTCAAATTTAAAATGACACATACAGCCCATTGTTACAAAAAATGGTATTTTGGGTGGAGTTCTTTAACATTACATCCCATGATACTAATGAGGCATTCTTAACGAGAGGAGGGAAAGCAGTTATATATGAGATGTGCCTTATTTGGATGCATGCTTCTCTTGATATATTTGTGAAAGAAATACACCAATTCTAATAATGTGGACTAATTTAAATGTATCTTCTGTGTAAGCATCCATTTCTTTGCTCTTAGTGTTGGCTGTCATTTGAAACCATAAGTTAAAATGTACGTGTCAAAGGCGCCACCAGTCACAATATTGGCTATCTAGACAAGTTTAAAGCAAACTGTACAGGGTTTTGTATTGAGTTTAATTTTCTTTACCAAATCTGAGGGCCAAACAAAATGCTATATTGAGGCTGTAAAACAATTAAGTCCTTGTAAATTTGGCAGTGAAAGTGTGTTGGCTGGATTGTAGGACCCTTATAGCTCTCAAAGAGGACATGCACACCTCTCTTTCAGATTGTTGCTTTTTCAAAGTTTAGGATATTTATACTACAGATAGCGTAGAAAAAATTTATGTAAAATAGTTGACCCTTTCTACAACAGGTTGATGTTATTCAGAACCATAGATAGAAAATATGAACACAGTTTCATTTCAAGTTTTGTACCTATACAATTCTTACACGTAATTCAAAAGCATAATTTATAATGGAAAATTGGCTTCTACAAGATACATTTAATATAAAACTAAAATTCTTTTATTTTCAAAGTGTTTTGCTTATCTTGTAGATACTGAATATCAAGGGTGTTCTCTGAAATGTAAGAAAATTTAAAGCTAGATTGTGTCTATTTTACAATATTTTAGCATAGTCTTTAATGCCAGGGTGATTCTCTTTACTAGGAGCGTAGCTTTATTAGTGTGATTGTGTATGTGTGTGAGTATGCATGCGTGTGTGTATGTGGGAGTGAAAGAAAAAGTGTGGCCTGTGTCTGTACAGCAAGGCAGCACCAGACTGAGATGAAAGCTACTCTTGCACTACCCTGTCAAATTTTTCCCACATTATAATTTGTTTGCAAATTTCCAGCTGTATACATTTTTTTTTTTTTTATTTTTTTTTTTCTACAAAAAAATTTCTGCAAGAGTTGCAAGTATAGAACTACAGAACTTAATGTTTTTGTGAACAATCAATTTGGACTGCATCTCAGACAGGGTGTTTACTTTTGTTCAAAATATTTCATTGTGGTTTTTGAACGTCTTGCATTGAGTGCTGCTTTGTTGTCTTTCTTTCTCATAAGTGGATGAAAAGATTTCAAAAATTCTGTTTTTTATGATAATTGGGCTTGGCTTGGCTTGGAATACAAGCTAGTTATTTGGTAACAGAGAGTGCATAGCCACTCCAGGTAATTCCTGACAGAATTGTAGAATCTTTTCATCCTCAATTAATCATATCTCTCTGACTTCCCGATTACCTAAATAATATGTATGACCATTTATGCTTTGATGTGAATGTCAGGGTAACAGACTTTGATTCTTACATTCATCCGTACACCAACAGACAATCTTGAAGGTTTACCATGCCCAAGGCCTTGCCTTTCACAATATTCTGCAACCTTAAGCATCACCTCTTTTCTCCATTTTGTGCAGAAATGATTTTGTGCAACTATTAACATGATCCAGCTGAGTCTACATCATATTTTTGTTACTAACTTGTAGCTTCAACAATATTCCCTTAAGAGAATATAGGTTGTGAAAAAGAATGTGTTTAAAAATGATTGCATTCCAGCAAAAAGTAACATCATTAGCTTAATGTCTGTGTAGGGTATCAGGCTGAGTAATTACCCAACTAGCCCTTAGTGGTTTGGAAATGTATTTAGTCAATAGGTTGGTCCGCAATTGTTCTGGAATAAGGATGCAAAATTAAGAATGAAACAAATGAGCATGGTACTATTCCATTCTGTTCCCTTTAGATAAAATGGGAGATGACCTTTCAAATTTATTTTTCTCTTCTCTTTTGGTGAATGATGACAATTGCTGTTAAGCCATCATAATGCTGTAGAACTCCTTTTCTCTAACAGATATTTTCCACAACCTGTTCTGGGTGAGATAGATGCTGTGCTCTCAGAACTTCTTCAAAAAGCCTTGTGCAAGTTCTCTGTTTGTTGCCAAGATGTGATGCAGTTTCTGAATAAGAAACGCTAGTGATATTGTCGACAATGATTCACATCCCATTTTATAAATGTTATTATAATTATTATATTTGTCATTAATTTTTGTTGCTTGAAAGAGTTTTTTTTTTTTTTTTTTTTTTTTTTTTCTTTTTCAATACTTCCTGCAATTTTTGTTAATGTTATAATGGATCAGTTCTTTGTAGCAGACTACTGGAGATAATTATCGATTCAATAGGAATTGTATTTAAAATGTGAACATACTACAGAATGCCATTTCTACATTATAATTGCCTCCTCCCAGCCAGTACATATTGCTTGAATTCAATTTTTGGAACAATGAGGGAGCAATCTGTTTAAGGTAACTCATGATTTTTATTTAATCAAGGTATACAAGTAATTTTAACATATCAGTATCAGATTGATATGAATTTTGAAATTAAAGCCAGTACTGAATGGGGGAACTTGCATGTGTTTCTTTTTAAATGAAATACCACTGTTTTCAGATTTAAATACTCTGAAAAAATTCAATTATCGTCCCACCTTTAGCAATGTTGCAATTTCAGTTTGTGTGTTGAGTTTTAAGTGAATTAAGTGGCAAGTTTTTGAAGAGTCACTTGTTTACCCTTTCAGTGTGTTCAAAAGATGGCGACTTTTGTAAGCACAAAGTTATTTGTTGACAACACCACCTTAATATTGATGTTTACCATAAAGTTGAAAGTATCCTTGTTGATTTCATGTTTGCTATTTTGTTTATGTAAATGTGAGCTATATGGTAGGCAGCAGGACCTTCTATAGTTAGAATGTCTGGAGTTCATATTCTACAACAGATGTGATATTTAGATAAAGCATCATTTGACGAGAGCCTGAAAAGAAACTGCTGAGACAATTTTTAAAAATTTAATGTTGAATTGTACTATTAAGAATAAATTTAAAGTAAGTTATCACAATGATGTGTAGATACATTTTAATAAAGGATTTGAAAATGATGCACTTTGCCCAATTACCCTCATGAACCTACAGCAGGAAACTTCATTCCATCCAACTAACATATGCGATTGATCACAGATAACTAAGGCTCGAAACTAATACTTTTTCATCTTTAATAGTCTTAAAGAGAACATACAGTATATAAACAAATTTACTTAACATCTGGGAAACTTAAGTGCTTAGTCATAATCAATAAATACAACTTATGAGTAAAGGAGCAATGCAAAAAAATTAAATAAAGATAGAAATAAAAGAAACAATTCTAATTGTGAATGCTCCATCAGGTAACAGTTTCAGGTTCCAAGGTTCATGCTAGATCTTCATCATCGTATAAGTCTTCAAACTCTGCAAGAGTAGAAGTATTGGATAATACTCAAATATACAGATTCTATTCTTGTCTCACTAGATGAAACGTCACAAAGTAACGAAGTACTAACAAAGTTAAAATGAATGAAAAATGACCCTACTACTTACGATTGAAGAAATCAGTGTGTACTGACTTCTCGTTGGCTGCAAGGTCCATTAGAAGTCCACTAGATCCACCAGCCTGTAGAGAGCAAAATGACAGTTGAGTTGATAACAGTTTGTGTTCAAATCAACGACTACATGAAACCCTAAAATGAAAATAGAACGAGCACAAATGAAGAGGAATGACACCTTCTTTCGACCCATACGAAAAACTATGTCATGAAGACGGTCTCAAATTTCACAAAATGCAGATTATCTGCTCAAAGCTAAACAATGGACAGAGGAGAGGTTATAGGCCCCCACGAAGTTGGCCATGGTATAGTACGCCTACCTCGTCAATGTCAACATAGGGTCCAGCACCCTCGGGAAACATTTCATCAACGACGACAGTAGCCTTCATACTTGAATGCTTGAAAGGAACGGGCCTTGAACCGTGTCTATCAAAAATGTGACGTTTAGTTTGAACAGTTCTTGGCGCAGTTCTTGTTCTTCTAGTCCTTCTATCCTCAGTGGCCGATTCAGATTCTTCCTGTAGGGGTAGAGGCAACGGATCGTCTGTGGCGACGATAACGAGGTCCGCCTCTTCATCCATCGCAATGAAACTGCAAAATGAGGGAAGAAGTGCAGAGAGCAACTGTACCTTCCATGCGCCACTGTAAAGAATGACGCAAGTTCGAAGGCAAAATCGGCTTCAGCAATAAAATTTGGAAGGTTGGTAACAACAGGCAATTTCAATCACGTTCCGTGCCCTTTGTTTTACAGAAAAAAATTGGCACTTTGCAATTTGACAGCTCTTTCATTCCATACTGTTTATTGTAAAATTGAGAAACGAGTTTTTGTGCAGTTTTGAGCAACTAAACTTTTTCTTAAACATACATTCAGAACTAAATTCTGCTCTGAATGTTATTGTTTTGACCACCACGTTTTCAAACCCTCGGTACCTTTCGCGCCTTTCCATGTCCCGTTCCCCCTCGGTTTCAGCAAGTCGATGACCACTCTGGAGGACGGTGAACTCTGGTCGAGGATTCGCCAAATTTGCGAAATCGTGTCCTAAATTGCCTAAGCCAACGCGTCTTCTTACTGCAGGCAGGTGTGTGTCTTAGCGATTTGTCCCCAGGACCAACAGCCCCAAGGTGCGCTGTGGCCGTGGTTGGTAGTGGTTGTGGCAGTGGTTGTAGCGCAGCCGAGGGTGGTGGTGGTGGTGAAGTCAGTGCTTGTTTTTCTCCTTCAATTTCGGCAATATTTCGATGTTTTGGATTTAAGGTAACTTTTTTCTTTAGTCTTCATAGTTTTATCCTTTCTTCACAATGTCGGGGAAACCATTATGTCACTGTAAAACTCAGCAGCTGCTCTTGGCTTGTACGTACGTGATGGTCGTAAGGGGGTCTATGCAGGCTGCAGGGGGTTGCAAAGGCAGCTCGGTGTCTGACTCCGAAGGCCAAGCCTGTGGCGCCACTACAGTGTCAAGCACTGGATGATAAATTGAGTGTGATTGCTTCAACAGTTGTGTTTGATAGTGTCATTGGTATTGTGCATTTCGTTTTGTTAAGGACTCTTTGGATTCTTTTCCTCATTACAAGTGTCTTAAGCTATGTAAATGAAGTGTTAGGTTATAGCATCAGTTATCAGATTAAGGCTGTCAGCCTCTTTCTTTTTACTGTTAACTTTGTTATCATTCACCTCCACTTTGGGTTATGCTCAAAGGGAGCTCTGATATGATTCATTGTAATCACCAGACAAATATCGTTGTGTACAAACCTCCTTATTGTCAGTAAATTGAACACTGAAAAGTTACTTCTTGTCTTTCTGTGCAGGTTCATTGTCAAGCATTTCCTCAGGAGCAATACGATGGGTGAACCAGTTGTTTTTGTGACTGGTAACTCCAAGAAATTGGAAGAAGTCACTCAAATTCTTGGTCAGAAGTTTCCACACAAGGTAAATAAATTTTATGTTTTGTATCTTTGAAGCTATTGCACCTTGGAAGGTCAAAGAGTATGGGATGAACCTTCAAGGATCTTTAGTACTTTTGTTTGTGTAGGAGGGCGAAATCACATCTTCAGCTAGCTTTATACCGGTAATGTAAAATGGTGTGCATTTTGCATTGGAGTTGCCTCTTGGGTGCATTCAAGCAGAAATTATTACCATGGTTGATATCTGTTGGCTCACTGCCTGTGTAGAATGCAATATGATATAGGACATATTTTGTACTTGATCTCAGTTGACCCTATGCCCCTCGCATCCATTCATTTCTGCCTTGTGTCTTTAATTCCTCAGCTTCAGATTGATGCTAACATTCTGCTTTGGTGCAAAGTACCATTTCTTTTCATTTCCCCTTTACTGCTCCCAAAACTTTGATGTTCTGCTATTATTTTTCTTTTGCAGTTGGTGTCCAAGAAGTTGGATCTTCCAGAATACCAAGGGGATTCAGATTACATTTGCAAACAGAAGGCAAAGGCAGCTGCTAAAATTGTTAATGGACCTGCCCTGGTGGAAGATTCGTGCTTGTGCTTCAATGCCATGGGTGGATTACCAGGTATGTCACTTTACTTTTTGGTAAATAATTCTGTTAGGCCTATGTCAACTAGAGTTTCTCCCAAATACAACTTTTAATCTCACTGATGCCTGATTGTTGAAAATATGCACTGTCATTTTTGAGTTTATGGATATTACAATTGTCCCTTGGTTGAGAGTGATGAAGCATTCTCAGAACTTGCTGAAGGGCCCTTGGCCTTTGTATTTTAGCTGAATTTTTTCTAATCATGAAGTCAATAACAGTTTGTTTTTTTTATTTAATGGCCCTCCCTTTATCATAATGTCATATTCAGAGCAAAGGAGGATATCTGGATCTTCAAAGTGTAAGGGGAGAGGGTGGGAAAAACAGAAAAAAACACAATAAGACCAGCTTGCCAGCTAATAAGTTAATATATTTTGATGTAGGAATTGTGATGTATCTCTTACTGTACAGAAGACATGTCATCAAACTGAAAGTAACAAATTTTACCCTTGCGGGGTAGGTCGTGTTCCACGAAAACCACATCCTTCGCTGCAGCGAGAAACTGTGATCTGCAACCTTCCACTTCTCTTTGCTGAAGGACATCCAACATGTCTAGAAGAAATCACGGAATCGCAGTTGGAACGCTTCATCCCTTTCATGGTGCAATGCAGTTTAGGTTCTAAACCAGCAAGAGCACCTGCTTGGTGGCCTGTGGGATTTCCATTTGTATTTCCCCTACGCAAAGTACCTGCAGTTGCTGACCGCTGGAAGCCTTGGTTGAAGACTTTAGTATGTAGATGTTATTCATATCATGGTGCTGAGTACTTACTTCGATTCTGTTCTCGTCTCTATGCAATGTGGCCAAACCAAATCAGAATTCGTGAAACTCAAGATGGACTTGTTAGCCTTTTTCACCTTGCAAGTAGGAAACATATAATTACTATGAGAAAGTTGAACCAGATTTATGATCAGGCTCCTTTGAGTCCTCGCAAGACTTTGTTACCTAAGAGGACATTGGTTGACCAACAGCAACAACAAATGGATATCTATATGTGCAGCTGGTGTGATAGAGAGTTCTCTTCCTCTGCAGACGTACGCATGCATGAGAAGCATCATGTTGGTAGCAATGTTACTAGCTGGCAGAGTCAGGAACAAGTAATGCAATACCTTGGTTTGCAACCAACTCGAGGACCTCGACCAATTCATAATTCTATTCATAATCGACAGAGGCGTGCTGCTTCTAAGCAATGTATGCGTCGAAATTGTTCAGTTCCTTTGTCTTCACCTCTAGGATCCTTACTTTTACGGAATACTGTAAGAGGCATGATTGACAATCATGGAGATAGTTTAGAACACATGGAAAAACATTGTAAAAATAGGGATCGTTATCACACAAGCTCATCACGCTTTCCTCGGCGGCACTGTGGTATGGCCAGTTGGGATCAGGATGACTCAAGTACGAACTCAAGATCATCAAGCCCATCTGATAATGGCTGGTCACACATGTATTGTTTTAATAAACAGCAACGTGAGGAGAAAATGGTGTTACTGAATACTGATTTGAATGCCAGTTCAAGGCAGAATCTTAAACTCTGTCGTCCTCTTAGTGTTGTGATACAAAGTACAGGCAATTCATTGTAAAATTACTATAATTTACCTTACTGGGTAGAAAAACTAAGTGTTTGATTTAGTTCCCTAATCGTGTTTGCTAAGCAGATCTTTGACAAAGGTTTTATGCTGACTTTTATTTGTATGTGTGATACTTCTCAAAGGAAAACCACATGGTGCTGTAAGAAACTAAGGAAACTATTCCCTTTGAACCCAACTGATATATTTTCTTTACTACGATATTTGTTTCTGCAGAGATTGGGACATGAGATTATGTTAAAATCAATATTTTTCATGAAATTGTGTCATTATTTTATTGGAGAGTTGGAACATGAGTCATGTTTAAGTAATCATTTCTTGTATTTAAGTTTCATTCTACCTATCAGAATCAATTTTATTTAATATTTTATTAGCCTGTCTTTTCACCCTCAGTTCTTTATTTTTGGTGGCTATGGCATCCCACTTGTTAATTTTCACTCTCATTGTATTGTATATATTTATTGGACATAAGTGGAAATAAATGTAAAAATGTTTAGTGAGGATGTATTTATCCTCTGATTGTGATCCTGTTAAAAGAATTTAGAACTCGTAGCACACTATTAATGGATTTGTTGGAAAGTGCAAGACTGAAATGTAAAGGGTATTTATGAAGAAGGAAAAATCTTCTAATCAAGTAACCATTTACAAAAATTACTGACTAAAAAAAAAATGATAATTTTGTATATTCCTCCTTTGTTTGAATAGACGCTGTACCTTCTAATGGTATATCAAACACTTCTCAACCAAGGACTTAGTGAATGGTCCTCTTACAAATTCTTTTATGGGTTCTGAAATTGTCCATGCTGTTACTACTACTTTCATTATTGTGCCCACCAGGTCCATATATCAAGTGGTTTCAGGATACTTTGGGGGCGGAAGGCCTGCATCGCATGCTGACTGGCTGGGAAGATAAGTCAGCATATGCTCTCTGCACTTTTGGTTTCTGTGCAAGTAGTGATGATGATTGTGAAGTTTTATTATTTCGAGGACGCACAGATGGTATTATTGTCAGCCCAAGAGGGCCTGGAGACTTTGGATGGGACCCATGTTTTCAACCCAGTGGTTACGAGCTTACTTTTGCTGAAATGCCAAAGGATGAGAAAAATAAGATATCTCATCGAAGTCGAGCTTTGGCAAAATTAAGAGAACATTTTACCTCCAGTAATTAATTCCTGGGACAGAAAAGCCTAAAGCTGGCTTAAAACAGGTATCTGTCAATATCATGACATTCCTTGCCTTCCCTGTAAAGTTTATGTGTACATCTGTCTTCCTCTAAAAGCTCAAACTTGACTTACATTGTAGGATTTAAGTTTTCGGAAATAAGTTGTGTAGTGATGGTACTTGTGGAGATGTTTCACAATGTGATAAAACCTATGAACTGTAGTTTTTCAGAAATTTCTGAATCAGATGCAAATTTATTTTTTTTCCATATATTTTTAAAGAAAATGACATTTGTTAAGTTCATTGTAATTAAGCACTGCAAGCAGCAGCAAATGCACTAGTAAAAATATGCACTAGTATGGGTGTTGCATAGTATACACACTCATTATCTATTGCAACTTTTTAGGCGAGCTCTGCTGGCAAAGCTCATGGCACACCATTATGCTTATGCTCCATTCATTTTGGCATTAATTTAAACCACAGCTTTTGCAGTTTGTGCCAAGTAGGTTTCTCATTTATGGCATTTCATAAATTTTGTTCTTTGACTACAAGATGTACTTGATGATCTTGATACAACTTTGTTTAATTTCTACCTAATGGTTATCATGTTCAAAAATGTGAGGAGAACCTTGCTGTGAAGGTGATGCACATATTTATTGACAATATACTGTTTTTGTTATGAATTATTTCTTGATCATTTGACCTCTACCTCTATTGTTGAAGTTTCACAGGCCAGTAAATCAATTTTATT
>NW_026267405.1:25704-41314 GCF_000697945.3 Frankliniella occidentalis | reverse complement strand
CCCCTCCTCCTCCCGATCTTAATCGCGCTGCCTGTTCGAGTTCGACCCCCCCCCCCTCCTCGCCGCCCTTTCGGGGACTGCTCCCGGAGCACGTCGTCACCATGGCCGCGGCGACGCAGGCGCAGAAGCGACCCGATGGAGCTGGATACCGACTGCCGATCGTAAGTGTCAACAACAGTGAGCCGAACACACTGTTCGGAGAGCGGACCGAGTGCTCGTAGTCGCGCGAGGTCAAGGCCGTCTGCTCGTCAGGTCGGCGGGGCGTTCAAACCGGAACTGATCGTCCGCCCGCGATAAGCTGAAGTTACGCGCGATGCGTCTCCATACCGCTCCTCGCCACTCGGACGCTCGACCCTATAGCAATGGTTGCTAAAGTCCAAATATTTGTACACGCAAAAAAAAAAATTTCTGTGCAAATCGGTTTATATGTACATTTTTACACCCGTGCGAAATAATTGGCTGGATGTAAAAATATTTAGCTGTACAGCTAGAGGGGCATTAGCTACACGGTTAATTAACGGCGCGGTTGACTGGATGGCAGAAAAAATAGCCATTAGCTTTGGTACTAAATAAATTTTCCGAGTCTATTCAGTTAAACACACACCTACAAGTGTGCGGCATTCTCATTAATCGCGTATTTTGATGAAACTTAGAGGTATTCAATTGATGAAACCAATTATTAACCCGAAACACAAATAAGTGTGCAACTGCCATAAATTTAATCTTCAATCTATGCTAGGTCTTAAGACCTACCTCCGTAATTACGGACCGTATATTTCCCCACCAATAGAGATTTGTCACAAAACGTCAGATTGACGTATTAGTGATGTGAAAATGACGTTTTAGGGTCCAAAAAGACGTCATAGTGATGCGAATTTTCATCATTTTGACGTTTTGTGACTAATCTCTGTTGGTAGGGTTGTTACGATTAATTTCGTATCTCCTCCAACTTTTTATCTTAAATTCGTTACGGACATTTCTCATGTTTAATTTACGAAGCAGCTCACACTAATCGTCGTACAGTAAAAACAAAATCTAGGAATCAATAGATTATGAAAATGTTATGCGGGGAAAGGAGAGTGGAGTCGTGCGTTTATAATACTCATGCACTCTGTTCGCTTTTCAACGTTGGTTTATTTTTATGGGGCCGGGATCACCTGCGTCGCTTTATATCGTGCATCCCGCCAGCTCTTGGCAAAGACTCTAATTGTGACTTGCGTAAGATTCTCTTACACTCGATGATCCATAGTACCGGCGCCTTTGCGTGACTCGATCTCACCTTGAGTACCATTTAGCGCAACAGCCTCTGCCTACTTGCGCTCTGTATAGTTGAGTGTGAATGTTTTTGCGTACTAATGGCCCATGTGCATTGGTCGCTACGCAAAGTGCATTATAAACACCAGTAAATCGTAAATTAAAATACTGTTGATCATGGAATTTTGTCCCGAGCGTGCGAGGCGTCGCCACATTGTGGTCTCGCTGTGAGTCAGAACTCTCTGCCGTTCCGGAGGCAGACACTGATAACTGGTAAGTGTTCAACTGGCGTGCACATGTAAGTGCTCTACACTATATTGCATACTTTCAAGTGTTTGACTGGATATTTGAATGTACTGTGGAGTGTGTAACAGTAGAGTTGAACACTTGAACGCGTGTTCAACACCAGGGTTGGCCATGAACTTTTGGACTCTCTTAAGTGTTCAAATTTACTGTTGAACACTTTCTAGTGTTGAAATGTCCAGCCAAACACCTAAAAGTGTGGAACACAGTGTTGAGCACTTTTTTTATCAGTGAAAAAGGGGCGGGGGGCAGTTCGGCTCTTGGCTCCCGCGGGACGACGTTGCGCCCCTCAAGGGCAGGTCCTGTAATCAAGGCATGGTGGTGAAACACGCTTACAGGCTCCAGGTGAGGTTGAGCGACCACTGCCGCCACATTTTAGGAGCGCATGGTTGCCAGCACGCGCAATGATGGGCAATTATTTTCAATCTCGTCTCCATACGGCTTAAAGTGATGATGCACTGCACTGGGAAAACAGAGGTGTCAAGTCGCACATGTTCCGCGTGTTCTAAAGAACTTTCAAGTGTTTTATGCCACTGTAACTGCGTGAATGAAGGAGGTGCTAAGAATGAGTGCATTAAGCAGTTTTTATTCCGTTGTGGCAAACTATTGGCAACTTTTAAAGGTGCGACTGAACAGCATTGTCTTTTTCCAGTGTGGTAACAGGTAAACGAGGGTTATCTCTGTGACACTACGAATTCAATTCAGTGCACTGTGAAAAATACTCGTAAGCTTACAGGAAAATTTTCCATGATGTGAGTCTGTAAAATTACAACTTGAAATTGTAAAATTACAATTACTTCCTATCTACTTGGACTTAATCGAGGAGCAAAAATGGTCCCCCGTAAATTTACAACATTATTTTGTAATTCCAAATTACAAGAAATGTCGTAACTTTACGAGGAATTTTTTCACGGTGTGGTGTCTTGGTCGCGATTACCCTGGAGACTCAATTGGCACCTCGTGTCGCTCACAAGAGTACGCGATTGTAAATAATTGCCCAATAACGCGCTCGGGGCTCGGGGTGGGGAGCGGCCGGCGGCAAGTTTGTAACCGCAAGGCGTGTGCCGCCGGGAGGGTGGGCAACCCACCCGTCACTGGAGCGCGGCGGGCGCGCGGTGAGCGCCCGTGTTCCCTTAAAGTCTGGAATCTGGGAGTGAAGTCGCCCTCTCGGGTATAGTAAGTCGGCTGAGTCACGACGACGTTTTCGAAGAGGCTCCCCGGAAGGTGCGTTGTCTGCATGTT
This sequence comes from Frankliniella occidentalis, assembly GCF_000697945.3. NCBI lineage: Eukaryota > Metazoa > Arthropoda > Insecta > Thysanoptera > Thripidae > Frankliniella > Frankliniella occidentalis. The sequence continues at coordinate 38,515 of NW_026267405.1, read as the reverse complement.
GTCTGTCTGTGTACCCTCGAGGCGGGTCAGGAGCACGACGGGAGAGGACAAAGACGGAGGTGTTTTGGTGCTCTTTGGAGCTGATGACTCGTCCGTGTCATAGCGCCGTCCGCCCACCTCCATGTCGGTGTTGCCCCCTCAACCTAACCCCCACCCCCCCTCCTCCATTTCCAAAAGCAATAGATAGGTAGGGGTACCTGGCGCGGCGTGTAACGCCCGCAGACGCTGTGCGGTACCCGTCGGCGACGCTCCTGCTCGGCTTCCTGTGTACTGTGTTGGTTGTGTTCGGTGACGCGGTCGTAAGGATTAGTGTAAGTGGTTCTGTCAACCTTTATTTACACAAGAAATAAACCGTTTGCGAATTGTTTGAAACAAAAAGTACAAACAACTAAAAATAATAACGAGTTTTAAAAGAGAGATCATAATTTTACTTTTTATTGCGGTAAACAAACAATGGACACAAGACCGAAAATTCTCTCTCGAAATAATGTGAATTTCCTATAGTTCATAGTGGTGGTATCAATATCGTGGCTTTTTCTACGTTAGAAATCTAACGCTAAAAAACTATTAATACATTTTTTCAAGTGGGTCATTTCCAGTCCTGTACTACTTCTTGTGAGTGTGACATTTGCAACATTTACACTACAAAAAAGAGCACTTTAACCAGACAGCCTATTTCAAATCTTGCAAATTTGTAAATTTTTGTGATTTTACTTTTTGATTAATGGGATGGTATACGCACATTTCTGCACCTTTTTTCTTATGTCGTTGACGGCACAGTGGGACTGTCACATCGCGTTGTTTGCGTCGAGGTTTGCGTTCAATTCCCTGTAGCCTTATAGCCACCAATTAGGAGGCAATGCAGCCCACGCTCTCTGTTCAAAAAGTTCAACTATTTGTATTGGTTGACCTGTGGCATCCCCTATCGGACCAAGGTCAGGTGCACGCCTCGATAAGCCTCCTGACCTTACCTCATTGGGGGGCTCCAATAAGCAGATAAGGCATCGATATCTTATTTTTTTGTATTTAAAATCAGGGCTGATCTGTGTCACCGCATAGCGCCGCAAGTATGAAGCCTCTTAGTCACGTGGATATAGATGGGGCGCCTGTGCGTAAGGAGTCACACATTTCACCGTCTTTTCCCTAAAGTGGTCTTTGAAAATCCTGCCAAAATTAGGCGGAATGTTCTTTGTGTGCCCCAGTCATTTCCGTCTCGGAAGCTGATTCTGATCTCGTTCACAAAGACAGGGCAAAGGAAATGGGGGGGGGGGAGGTGGGTCTGAAGCGAGGGGCCTGCAGCATTGACTTGCATGATCGGCCAGAGCGTGTTTCGCACGGGTTTATTCCCATGTCGGTGCCGTCTCCGATCCATGTTGCTCCGCGTGTATTGTCGCACGCCGTGCACACGCCACGCGCGCTGGGGCGGCTGGCGCCCCTCGCAGGCAGCTATCTCTGTTAATATTCGGCAGGAGCTGTTGAGATAAGGGTTGCGTTGTGCTGCGCACGCGAACGTACCCCCCGTCCCGCGCACTGCTGCACAAACTACCGGGGAATCGTTATATTTTTCTCTGGTTTTCCTCTCTTTTTTTGACAATCAATTTTACACCCATTATATGTATTGATGCACGTTTTGAGAACGATCCGTGACCACGCCATGTAGTTTTGCACACTGCCAAATTCTTACGAAGAACAAACGAGGAAAATCCCACCTGTTTTCGAGAAGACTTCCTCGAAATCTGAGGAGTTTTCTTCAGGACAAGGGGGCTCCTCAAAGTTTTCCCTTTTCTCTTAAATTTGGACATTGTTTTTACCGTACAAAGTGCAAGTTATGATACAAAAAAATTTCCAGCTTTGTGTTACCAACTAATTCTCGCAATGCAAACCAACTTTTGGTCAGGATTTTCATGCCCTTGCAAAACTCTCCTGGATGCTAAAGGTTGTTTTTCTTTTTCGTAATCATTTTTCAGTGCAGAGTACTAAACGGAAGTGTGAACCCGAAAAGAGTACGTAAACAGTAAAAGTGAAACAACTATGTCATTCGGACACTGAAATGTTTTAATGAAATACGTTCCGCGTCGGCCCAACATAGAAAAGTGTGCGCCATTCTGTGCCACATTTGTGACGTGAATACCACGCACTTTTATTTTTGTAGACGTACGTTTCCCTATTACCGTCTGGCGTTGTTGACACCTTTTAAAGCGGTCGCTTGTTCGTAATAAGCTTTTGCCTGTGCCATATTTACCAACACAAAGCTAGTCGTAAAAGAGGAAGGGGGGGGGGGGGGGGGGGGAGGGTCAATATGCGAGGACAAAGTCTGACCGCGCTGTGGACTTTGCGAGGAAGGAAGGTGGAGTCACTGTAAACTCCGAGTCGCTTCCGGCGGCCCGAGGTCTGAGGCCCCCTCGCATCTCCTGCCGCGGCCTGGACATGGACATGGACAGCAGGACAATAGGTCGGCTCTGTAAAAATGATCGTGTATGTTGATATTTCGCGGGGAGAATTACTGTCGTGTGAAGGGTATACAAACCCTTATTCTGCCCAATGCTAGCATGCTCAAACCAATTGTTCAGTTCAAAACAATTGAGAAATAATTCAAAGCAACCCAGAAACAATTCAAACAAATGAAGCATTTTAAGAACAAGGGAGAGGTAGAACAGAAAACTAACTTCGTGCAAAAGCATAAACTCGCCTCCTAACTTCAATCATCGCCTTTGGTGTGGTTGGATCTTCCAAAAAGTGCGTCTGTCATCTGTCGGTACGAAATTCCCAAGGACAGCCAATGCAAGGTCTCATAGCGCCTGATCAGTAGGCAATATCTCTCCTTCAGTGCATGCGTGTACGGCGGTGTAGCCTACCCCGAGTTCCGCAGGCGCCAAGCGCTCGCGATTTGCCGAATTCCTGATTGCAATCTATTCTCGCGGTAAGAATATTTTCAAATGTTTCAATATCACACAGTGCTCTAGCACTACGAACTAAGAATGATCACATACCGAATTTGGTTAAATGCTCTCACCTAGACGACTAAAAAAAAAAAGTTCTAGTATTTACTTTATGTTAGTGTTCACCTGTCCAGGACATTACAACCACCTCTATCTACTGTGGATTCTGACATTAAAAGAGGTCTCTGAAATACCCAACACCATCGACAATACTCGTTCTCCCTAACTCGAAGTAGATGGTGTGGAGTGTCTGTCTCTCTCACACATACATACACACACACACGCACTCACTCTAGCGCACACTCTCACACTCTCTAAGGATTGCGTGCGTATCTTTGGCAGGCAGGCCGTTGGCAGGACGACTCATGGCGCCAAAGGCGGGAGCGCACCCTTGGACGTGGCCGGACGTCCAGGACGGCCAAAACACTGTAAGCATTGGAATCTTTGTGCATGGCCATCAGTGGCAGCAGGCGATTTATTCTAAATGTTTGTGCTCATGGCGGCGTTCACCGATAACTCAATTACAACAACTCTTTTTATATGCTATTATCTGCATGTTCTAACTGCAACTATATTGTAAAGTTGTGTGGTACTTCAATTTCTCCTCTTTGAAGTCATTCTCAACCTCGTCGATTGTTGTAGTAATACTGTATCGCGCACACGCGTGTGCGAAGTTTGCTTACTCGCTTACTGCTTAGCTACAAAATCCGATGGTAATTTAAGCAACCTGATAAGGTCTACTCACTGCACGTCTTAAATTATTTGCATGAAATTTATTGTTTTTGTTGTCCATGAGCGATACTTCTGTTTGGTGACCTCATGGGTGACCTCTGTGCTCTGTGTGTTGTCTGTGTGGCTTCGATCAGTATGCCGGACAGTGTGTCGGAGACGCGCGAAAGCGCGAAAGGAGATGCGGGAAAGTGGAGGGGGAGGTCGATCCATCATAACAACCTGAGTAGGGGCACCCTGGAAAAAAAATGCAAATTACAGGTACCTCATTTATTTACAATTTTACGAGTCTTGAATGTTTACGGGAATTTTTTAAAGTCCGTAATCGAGATTAAAACTGTTCTTCTCAGCGATATCCTCCAGCTAAATTTCTCAGTCTCTTTCCTTTTTCATTAATTTGTTTCCCCCAATAAACGCTGTGCTCACTCCAAAACTACACAGCTTTTGTATGTAACAACGATATTCGATCGCCGTGGTTCAGAACTTCCTCAGTCTGTTGGTCACTAACGCTTGAGACGCTTTTCCATAATTAAGTGGCACACACTTGTTGTCGCAAGGCCATTGCTGGACTGCTATTGGCATGCGCTTCACGTCGCGGCGGCCGCCGTGCCGCACACAATCAGTGGGGGCATCCGCGGCATCCGATCCGAGCACCGCAAAGAGAAATGCACAAACTAAGTGTTTGACTGCTTAACACTTGCAAGTATTGGACTGGGTAGCAGTATACTTGCAAGTGTTGGACTGGGTGCAGTATACTTGCAAGTGTTGGACTGAGTAGCAACACACTTGCAAGTGTTGGACTGAGTAGCAACACACCTGCAAGTGTTGGACTGAGTAGCAACACACCTGCAAGTGTTGGACTGAGTAGCAACACACCTGCAAGTGTTGGACTGAGTAGCAACACACTTGCAAGTGTTGGACTGCGTAGCAACACACTTGCAAGTGTTGATCTGCGTAGTGTTCGAAGTGTTCAACAGAGTGGTCGCACGCACTTACAAGTGCACAATAACCGAGTTGAACACTTGCAAGTGTGCTGCTACGCAGTCGCATACTTGGTTTATCAGTGCATGAGTTGTTCTCATCTCTTTGTCAGTCGCTGTGTAACTGAATGGATTTAATGTATGATTATGTTTTATCAAACCACTGACTGTTTGGCATCAGTCGAAAACTATAGAGGTTTGTCAAATGTGATTGGCACCCGCGAGATGTTAAAGATAATATTTATCTCGGACTTAATAGAGATTGTGAAATTAAGTGTCCCACCCAAACCAAACTAGAAACCCCAAGAACCTAACAGTTTTCGTGGTCAGTGCGTGACCTTGACCATTTGGTTGGGTGAAGCAGACACTCATTGTTATCTGTGTTTCTATATCTGTTTGTGCTGCCCTATTTGTATGTCCCACTGTAAGATGTATGCACGAGAGTGGGTCGTTAAAAAAGGACATTCGATATTGAAAATATCGAGGAATATATAAAAGTGCCGAAAAATTGCCCGGATAAGCCACCTTAAAGGCAATTTGCTCTCCCAATTCCCCCGTATGTAGGCGACACACGGTCCATCGATCTCTTGCTGCCAGCCTTACCTTGATCCGCGCTGCTTTGAAAGTTGGTTGGGCCAACTTCGCACAGTATTCGCCGTTTGGTCTTGTCAGCTCCGGGCCACACTGCTCGTGCGTTGGGCTCGCCCACCGCCTGGAGTTTAGTCAACCCAACGCGCTCGTGCGTCAAGAGAGTTGCGGTCCCGACGCGTTAAAGTCTCCCGCTCGCGGAGTATCGCAGTATCGCTCGGGGGCATAAAAAGGCGGGAATGTGTACGGCAGGTATACGCGGAGTATAAACGGGTGAATCTTCCCTCGTGTTCGCGTATCCATTTTTGTTTGTTTTGCTCGTAATTGATCAATTGCGGTCAGCTGATTAGGCGAGGAGTGTGCCCAAGCTGACTCGTGCTGAACTGACCCGCTGACCCGCCGTCCCTGACACACATACACGCAGACGATGCTTTAATCGTCTGTGTACGCTTATTCTTATTGATTTTCGCCCTCCATTCGTTTTTGTTTATTTTTTTCGTCGGTTGACGCATTTTTATCGCCACCACTCCTTTCCCCCCGTCAATATAAAAGCGAAAGTGTGAGGCCCGGGGCGAGCATTTGTCGTGTGTCGTCTGCTTGCCCTATACGCGCGTCATGTCGCAGTGCTTGGTGGCCCAGCAGGGCGCCCAGCAGGGCTCGGGGCCCCCAGCAGCTGGTCCGCGGGTCAGCAGGGCGGTGGCAGGGGCTTACACTCGGCGCGATGGGGACCCGGAGGTAGGTGAGGGCGTGTGCCCGACACTTCTGTTTGCACCGACTAAATATGTGGACATTTTTTGCGACCTAATGCGGCGTGTGTAATAAATAGAACGTAGCAACGGTTTCTAAGAAGTGAATTTTCTAGGAAATACGAAAGCTTGTGCGTCTTTTCACATTTAGGGAACGGACAATGCTTTGCAAAGCCATGCTATATTTACAGCGTGGATTTAAGCATCGGGCTATCATCGGTTCTGCAGTTTTAAGGGTTTTCTTCTTAAATTAATTTTGCGGAATGAATGTATCCAGACGTTGCAGCTCATGTGTTTCCTCGCTCAAAGACAAAGACATGATACTGCCCTGTGCTATGCAGCTCATTAGCTGGCTCTAAAAATAGAGAATGCTTTCGCGGATTAGATTGCGCAATGCAAGGCATTTTGCAGTACACTACACATTAAGCAGCATAATTGTAAAACGATAGGAAAATCACCAACGTACGTCACACCGAGTAACTCAAAAACTTGGTACTGTATATGTAGGCTTTCACACCCCTTGACCTCCACAGCCTTGCAACTCTTATCTGACCCCCCCCCCTTTTCCCCTGCACCGTGCACTTTCTATATTCAAGCTGTATTCTGTAGAGAATCGCAACTAATACCGCACTATTTGCGTTCTTCGTTAGGAAAGGCTACCCTGCATCAGCTGGGATGGGATGCGAAATGTTTACAAGCTGTTTCAGACGACGACACTCTCACGGCTAATATGTGGCTACCACAGCGAAAGTTTTGCAGGGCTAGTTTAAAAAGTTGTCATATAGTGGATACTTCATTGGAACAAAGGTGTTAAGTCGCACCTTTGCTCGGGTCGGGTAAAAAGAATACTCTTTTCCCATTTGCGATTTAATGAACTGGTAAAACAAGTGAACAATTTTGCACTTTGAATTCGCTTTTCAGTAATTGTCACACTTCATGATGTGCAAAGTTTCAACTTTTGGAAAGTGTGCAAGGTCTGCACACTTGGTTCACACTGGTCTTAGAAATAGCACAGGAAAAGGCATACCAAGAATCAAAAGTTCCACACCAGGTCAGGTGGTGTGCAGTTGCATGTTTGCGAAGTGTTCAAAGTTCACACATTTTGTAAAGAAACACCAATTGGTGTGCAACTTTCTACATTTGTTTTACCAGTTTGCCTCTGCCAAGGCAGAAAAAAATCTTCAAGAAAGCTAAACATTAGTGCCTGTAGCTGTTTTAATCCTTTTATAAATGCACTAAACCTTGCGCACTTGTTAAAGGTGTGATGTAGCACCTTCATTTTTTCTACAGTGTTGTCGACAAAAAGGCTTTCCCAGCTAATAATGAGCTGAGGATCAAACTCGGGTATTTTACGTGTGACTCACTCACGCACACTCACATCCACTTGTAAAAAGGTCGTTGGTCGTTCTTCCGGGCCGTCACGTACTACCTGTGCATACTAAATGACTGATTAAATTTGTTACGGGCTAGTTTCTATTCTATTCATTCTGAATTTGCCCCCCAATACACTGATAAACTAAGTGCGCAACCGCTTTTAACACACTTGTAAGTGTGGAACTGCAAGTTGCATACTTGCATGTGTGCAATTGCGTAGTATAGTACATTAGCTAGTGTTCAACTAGGTAGGTGTGGACATGCAAGTGTCGCAAGTTCTCTGTTGAACACTTCCTTGGATTGAACGCTCACTCTGTTTAGGAAGTGCGGAGTTGCACACTTGCAAGCGCACCTACTTGGTTGAACACTGGCAAGTGTACAACTACGCTACAGTAGGGTAAGGTGCCCAGTGATGCGGGAGTGAGCGCGAGAGCACGGGCGTGCCCGAGAGCGAGAGAAATATAGCGAGAAGGCTTCTGCTATTTTGCGTGCGGCCTAATTGTTGTGCGGTTCAGCGAAAGTCGTTAAGCAGTTTGTGGTCGTCTAGGCAGGAAGGCAGGTCGGACTGTCACCTCGCTCTGTTTGGATGGCTGTTGACTTGATCCTCATCTCTTGCATCAGACAACGCAGCCAAATTAAGCCAAACTGGCGAATGGCGACTGCGACTGCGAAGCAGATAGACCGAAAACGAGGAACGAATGGAGGCGCGGTTAGCGAAGAGGGCACCCCAGGACGCCGAAAAGGCTGCAAAAGCATCTGCTGCGGCGGCCAAGCGTGCATAAGCATCCCTGCCCCGGCGTAGCAGACGAAAACAGATAAATCCAAGAGTGGCCATCACTGGACACCTTGGTGGCCATCACTGGGCTGGGCGGGCAAGAGGTGTCTATCTCTGGGCAAGGTGTGCTCTTCCGTTAGTATTTTTTCGCTCTGTGAACAAATTTTATTTTTCCGTTTTCGAAACCTGTAGCATGTTTCTTGGACTTTTCTGTACACCCCTGCATGATTTATTTATTTTTTTGGTTTTGCTCAGACGTTTTGAGCCGCACTGGTTGGGCGAAATGTGAAAGTGTGCGCTTAAAGTGTCCATCACTGGGCACCTTACCCTACACACAAAATAAAACGACGCTAGATAAAACGATTTGTCTGTTTTGTAAGGCTGTGGGGAAATTTCTTCGCAGTTTGCATTACAGAGGAAATCGTTTGCAATTGCAAAAGCAGCCATACTGTCGTTCGCGAGGTTTTCACGGCGTGGTGTCGGCAAAGCAATAACGATATGAGTCAGTGCCGGCGGCGGACACATCGAGCAGATGGCGGGCAGCTAATCAGTCACGGATGCAATGTGAAGTCCACTACTGCTTATCTGTGGCGGGGCCGAGAGGCGGGCTCGGAGTACAACCCTGGGTACAACCTTAGGTACAACCGGTAGTGCGACCCGAGGGAAGGGCTTGGAGCGCGATTCAACCGGACGTGCAATCGGAGGAAAGATACAGATTCTGCGAAGCAATCTGATGGTGGAGCAGGAAACCCGCGATATGCAACCTATTAGGATGGATCGGCGTACCACTTCTTCCGCCGCGGGTCGATAGAGTTAACGACGCAGAGCAGCAGTCGCGCGTCATGATATTGCTGAAAGAAAACTGCAGCAGCGCGTGTTGTAGTGCAGAGCGACTTGTTGGGGCGAAATGCAGTAGGGTGTAGCGGCGCAAGATCTGCTCTGATTATGCCATAGGCCCTGACGAGCGGGCGGCCGCGCGCTGCTGCGGTGGCTGCTGCGGCGGCGGGGCGGGGCGGGGCGGGGCGGGGCGGGGGGCCGGCCTGACTCCATGGCCCGGCTCCACACCGGCTGTGCGTCGAGTTCCGCCCGTCAGTACCGAGCCAGTCCAGCCTGCAGGCGGACGACACCTGCGCCTGCCGGCCGAAAGCGAATCAGCTGTTTACCTTGTCGCGCAGTGTCGCGAGTCCGCGCGCGCGCGTGTGTGTCTGTGTGTGTGAGTGTGTGTGACTCTCTGCCATCATGGGCGTCAGTAACCGTTGGTTTCCCGAATTCTCCCCCGATGAGGCGGAGAATCTGTTCGTCCAGATGGGCGAGTACGTCCTGCGCTTCGAGAGCGAGGACTTCGGCAAGGAGTACGAGGAGCGGGCGCGCCTGGAGCTGAGGGAGACGCCGGAGTCAACCAAGGAGGCCTGCGAGAAGCTGAGAGAAATCCTTAAAGGTGAGTGTGCGTCAAACTTCAATTTCATTAGTTTACCATAAGGCATGCGTAAAAAGTAAGGATTTCTGCGCAAGTGCGCGATGTACAAACAGTAAGACAATGTTTGGGGCATAAAACTGAGGGTGTTGAATGCGGCTGTGCAAGTTTCTTACAAAGACCTTCTATTTGTAACGTACAAAGGATTAGGCACCTTCGTAATACAAACAAATCCTTTGTATTACGAAGGGGTCGGACAAAGCACTTTTAGTTACAAAGAGCAGTCTTCATATTACGAATAATTAGATTTGCAACGTACAAAGGATCTGGAACCACCATATTACAATCGGATTTTCTTCGTATTACCACTTTGTTAACAGACGTGCGCTCTTCGTCTTATGAAGCCGAGTCCTTCGTAATACAAAGGATTTGTTTGTATTTTGAAGGTGCCAAATCCTTTGCACGTTACAAAGATGAGTTCTTTGTAAGACAATTGCAGTGCACAAATTTTCCAAGAACGTAGGTTTCAGAAAGCTCGAACTTTTGCACAAAAACAAATATGGCGTGTTGGCAGGTTATTACGCACGTTCTGCCAGCGGAAATGACGCTAGCCTGTTGCCTGCTTGTTTACTCCGTCTTCTCTCCCAACCATCCCCCGCAGTCCCGCAAAGCACCCGTCGATTTTTACGGCGGCTGCAAGATACACGCTGGAAACGTATTAGTTTACGACCTGGGATCTCTTGTGTCATTACTTCGGCAAATTAAGAAAGGGTCTCGTCACCGCCACATGCTGGTCTGCGGTGTCCACGTGACGCATCCAATATAATGATGAAAGTTCTATACAAAAGTATGGATATTTCAGAGAATAGTCAGAAACATTCTAATGCACGCATGCGCCAGTCTTTCCCCTTCCCGCTGAGTCGTGTACTAATTGCAGACCCAAGTGTCCCGGAGAGGAGCATTGCAACGGTTGCTGTTGCAGTAATTTTCAGAGAACATGACAGCCCAGTGAGAAAATGATGTCACAGCCAAAAGAACATAGTTATAACGACGCGCTGATCTTTGTTTTCGTGGCACGAATTCGACTGGTATTTTAATGAGATCCAACCCACACAGCGTTGCACTCTTTTGTGTAAAACGGTCTCGCACTTTTATGTGCAGTACCGATGTGTCTAGCCTGCCACACCTTTTGGTGTGAGACACTTGTGTGGGTGTATAGGGTACAGTGTCTCAAACTTAACGAATGGGTGTAGGACACACCGTGTCTCAAACAAAGGTCTACAGAGTATTTAAATTCAAGTAATCTTAATGTAAATATTTTCCAAAGTTCTCGTTTCACCAGTACGTATGCACTGTTTTGCAGTGTACATCCGGCTGGAGGTATGTGAGATCCCCGAGGCTGTGTGTTCGGCTCGGCCTCAAGCTGACACTTCCCGTGCCCGTCTGGTGCGGGTCAAGTCGCACGACGGCATGTTGAGTGGTTGGAGCGACTCGCTATATATATGCGTTTGGGGGCGACTCGCTTTGTGTATACATTTCGGAGCTCTTTTCTACAACTTGCGTCTCCTCCTCCTCCTTCCTCGCGGCGCTCCCACAACGTTCAGACCGGTCCCGAGGAGAGGAGAGGCTAATATTTGGGACGTGGTGCGGCGCGGTTTGGCGCGCCAAGTCGCCTGGTTTTCTCCATTCTCGCGCGACTCTGCTCCGCGCGACTCTCTTCTGCTTTGTGCGATCCAGCCTTCGGCATAGCCGCCTTCGGCAGCCTCTGCGGATGTAAGATGGATCCGCTCCCCCCCTCCCCTGCCCTCCCCTGCCCTCCCCTCCTCTGCCGACGCCCTTCTGGGCTTAAAATGTGCATGACAACACACACAGAAAAGGGACTTCGTCGAGAGGCTTGATGGCGCTGTCCATACGCCAAAAAAAAATAAAAACTGTTTCAGTGCTCGCCAGCCTGTTTGAATCAGCGCGCTCATCGGGTGCCAGCCAATGACGAGGCGAGCCTGGCGGGACCAGAGACCTTAAAAACGGTTTTCGTAATTTGTTTTCATGTAATTCCATCGCGATCCCAACTAGTAATTTTTGTGTGCGGTGGTAATGAGTTCACGGATGTGGGTCCGTCGAGATTTTTTATGTTGGCCTTAAGCGTTTAAAGCAAAAATAAAGACGATAAATGGTGGGGCCCGCGTCTCCTACACGTCGTTATATATCTCCTGTATTATTTGACTCATACGAAATTGGCAAGCAGCGATTCCCGGCGGTTCCTTTCCTGGTACTATGACGTGTTAAAGCTCCCCACAGGTCGCTTTTCCGCCCGGCGTCCCGAGGGTCCGTGGATGGAGGAGCGGGGGGCCTTGTTCTCAACGCTCCTGCTGACGCGAAACCGTTTGAGATATCACAAAACGGATTGCAGCGCCGTGTGCAGCTACTCAAGCGAGCCTCGCCTCGCGCCTTCTCTCTGTCTCCATAGGGATCATCCAGAAAGTACGTCCGTTTCTCTCGAATTAATTCGGCAAATGAATAGGAGCTGGACGCCTGCGAGACTGAGAGTAGGCCACCCCGCAGTACACAGGTGCACTGCAGGCTACATGTTGCCTACCTATCAGGCGCCATGAGAGCTTGGATTGGCTGAACTTCGCTGGTTCGTAACGGCGGATGTACTTTCCGGATGATCCCATAACACACCGCACTTCAGACTTGCGGGCGGGTTGTCTACTCGCGAGGGGCCTTCAGATTTGTCGATAAGGCTGAGTGATATGCAACACTCGTTCGCGCTCGGGCGCTCTTTTGCACGCGGAGCATCAGTCCAACTGCGTTAGCCATTGCACACGTCCAGCAGGAACGCGAAGATAAGCCTCTGTGCATTTTATTGGCATGCCCGGACGAGCTTAGCACCGGCGTTCCAGGGCGGCGGGCGTGTTTTACTGCCGTTCACTCCGACCGGTACAAATGCGCTGCATTTATACCGGTCGTCGTTATAAAGGCGTTGAACTGTTTGCACTCTAGTATGGGAATGGGCCAAAAGAGCGCTCCTTCTGTGTTTTAGCGAAGCAGTATGTTCTTCTCCTCCTCGCACTTCCTGATCTTCCGTCCCGAGATTTAGAACTAGTCGGGACAGCCACTCGCAATGTGTCGTGCGTGTAAGGAACTCTCCACCAGGACGTGAAACAGAAGCCGATAGCATCAATGATTCACGTCAGAATAATTACTTTCGACAAAATTATGATCGAACGCCATAACCTTCAGACGATACAGGAGGAAGGCGGGGG